>NC_069500.1:1093966123-1094071123 GCF_027579735.1 Bombina bombina
CGCAACCCGACACACAAAGCCTCGGTCTAGGGAAGTTAATGTGCACAATAGCGCTCCACTCATGATCTAGCCCTAACTAGGTATCATTATTTACTTAACTCCAATGTAAGGTTATGATGGTTAAAGAAAAGAAAATTTGACCAATTTCTGATCTGTTTCACTTTTGTGCAGTAAATAGCCCTGCAATTATTTGTCAGCAGCTGTGACGTGCATGATGGTAGCGGCTCTGCACCAGAAGCTGGAGCAGATGCTGAATTGGCAGCAACTTCCCATGTCACTATGCAAAACGAGACAGCAAGGAGTAGCCTTATCTGAAGAATACAACCATCTGTGCCTGGGGCAAATGGGAGCTAGCCCTATGTGCAAGTGTTCTAGGTGTATGTTGTTACAAACATGGCAAAAAGTAACTATATGTTTACATTTTAAAAAGCAAATATGTATTTCAGATTAGAAGTTGTGTATACATACTGTATAAACAATATCACAAAGTAACAATAGACTTATTTTGTGCATACCTACTGCCTTGCAAATCTATAGTCACTGTTCATTTACCTCAGAAATGCACAAAACACATAACATAATGTAAGCTTGCCCCTGTCAGCACATCTATAGTATTTCTGCTATGTAACTTGTTTAGCCAGGGGGACAACAACAAGAATTTCTATAATAATAAGTCAGCAAAATTTTGTTTTTGTTTTTTAACATGAAGAAGAGTAGTATGAAAATGTAGCCCAGTGAACAGTATCATAAAAAGGTGTCCTACGGTAAAGAACATTTGCTATAAATTGTAGCAGAAAAGAAACCAAGAGTAATCAATAGGGAGACTATGTCAAACGCAGTCCATTTCTTTCAGAAATCAGCCACTTCATTAAATATTAGGAAGATTCATTCTACCTTTGGCAAATTAAATCTTAGAGGTCAGTAGGACACAAAATAAGTTGGCTCCACCAAAAAGATTATTGAACAGAAGGTTGACATGCTTCCAGCTGCCTGGCTTTTAAAGGCATCAGCTACCTCATCACCTTATACTGTATTAATGGTCAAGGAATAGGGGCCTGGAAAGATCACATTATCAGAGGTATGATTATATTTAGTTTTTTACTGGTCCACAATGACATGCAATTAACCAAGAGACATACTAAAGCAGTGACAAACATTGATAAGTATCTCATATATCCCCCTACAGTTTACAGAATACTCTGTCTATTAATCTTTCATTTTTCAGAATAAGAAAGGAATGCCAACTAGCACCATATTACCTCTAAAAGTATGGGAATACTAAAGACAAACACCTAGATTACGAGTTTTGCTTTAGAGGCTATGCGGTGCTAACGAGCAGTTTATGCTCATCGCTCACTTACAGACAGCGCTGGCATTACAGGTTTTTACAAACCAGACAAGAAGTGAGCGTTGAGCAAAATTTTGCTCATTACCACACTCCAATACCAGCGCTGCTTACATTAGAGGTGAGCTGGTGTAACGTGCTCGATTTCCACATAGGAATCAACGGGGAGAGCCGGCTGAAAAAAAGGCTAACACCTGCCAAAAAGCAGCCCCATTGATTCCTATGAGGAAATAAAATTTACATTTACACCTAACACCCTAACATGAACCCCGAGTCTAAACACCCCTAATCTTACACTTATTAACCCCTAATCTGCCACTCCGGACACCGCCGCCACCTACATCATAGTTATGAACCCCTAATCTGCTGCCCCCAACATCGCCAACACCTATATAATATTTATGAACCCCTAATCTGACGTCCCCACTTACCTGCACTTATTAACCCCTAATTTGCCGCCCCCAACGTCGCGGCCACTATATTCAATGTATTAACCCCTAAACCTAAGTCTAACCCTAACACCCCCTAACTTGAATATAATTTAAAATAATTTAAATAAAATTACTATTATTACCTAAATAATTCCTATTTAAAACTAAACACTTACCTGTAAAATAAACACTAAGCTAGCTACAATATAACTAATAGTTACATTGTATCTAGCTTTGGATTTATTTTTATTTTACAGGCAAGTTTGTATTTATTTTAACTAGGTAGTTAACTAGGTAGGTAGTTATTAACTATTTACCAACTACCTAGCTAAAATAAATACAAAAATACCTTTAAAATCAAATCTAACCTAAGTTACAATTACACCTAACACTACACTATAATTTAATTAATTCCCTAAATTAAATAAAATTAAATACAGAAAATAATAAACAAATTACAAGATTTTTAAACTAATTACACCTAATCTAATCCCCCTCACAAAATAAAAAGCCTCCCCAAAATAAAAAAAGCCCTACCCTACACTATATTACAAATAGCCCTTAAAAGGGCCTTTTGCGGGGCATTGCCCCAAAGTAATCGGCTCTTTTACCTGTAAAAAAAATAAAAATAAACCCCCCCAACATTAAAACCCATCACCCACAAAACCACCCCTACTCTAAAACCCACCCAATACACCTTAAAAAAAACCTAACACTAACCCCTTGAAGATCACCTTACAGGGAGAAGTCTTCATCCAACCGGGCCGAAGTCCTCAACGAAGCCGGGAGAAGTCTTCATCCAAGCTGGGCGAAGTGGTCCTCCAGATGGGCAGAAGTCTTCACCCAGACGGCATCTTCTATCTTCATCCATCCAATCAGCCAATAGAATGCAAGCTCAATCCTATTGGCTGATTAGATCGTCAATAGGATTGAACTTTAATCCTATTAGCTGATTGCATCAGCCAATAGGATTTTTTCTACCTTAATTCCGATTGGCTGATAGAATTCTATCAGCCAATCGGAATTGAAGGGACGCCATCTTGGATGACGTCACTTAAAGGTACCTTCATTCTGTGTTAGCCGTCGGATGAAGAGGATGCTCCGCGTCGGATGTCTTGAAGATGGACGCGCTCCGCACTGGATGGATGAAGATAAAAGATGCCATCTGGATTAAGACTTCTGCCCGTCTGGAAGATCACTTTGCTCGGCTTGGATGAAGACTTCTCCCGGCTTCGTTGAGAACTTCGGCCCGGTTGGATGAAGACTTCTCCTGGTAAGGTGATCTTCAAGGGGTTAGTGTTAGGTTTTTTTAAGGGGGTATTGGGTGGGTTTTAGAGTAGGGTTGGTTGTGTGGGTAGTGGGCCCTTTTAAAAGGCCCTTTTAAGGACTATTTGTAATTTAGTGTAGGGTAGGGCTTTTTTTATTTTTGGGGGGGCTTTTTTATTTTGTTAGGGGGATTAGATTAGTTGTAATTAGTTAAAAAATCTTGTAATTTGTTTATTATTGTCTGTAATTTAGTGTTTTGTTTTTTTGTACTTTAGCTAATTGTATTTAATTTAGGGAATTAATTTAATTATAGTGTAGTGTTAGGTGTAATTGTAAATTAGGTTAGGTTTTATTTTACAGGTATTTTTGTATTTATTTTAGCTAGGTAGTTATTAAATAGTAAATAACTATTTAATAACTATTGTACCTAGTTAAAATAAATACAAACTTGCCTGTAAAATAAAAATAAACCCTAAGCTAGATACAATGTAACTATTAGTTATTTTATTTAGATTTATTGTAATTATATTTAAGTTAGGGGGGTTAGGGTTAGACTTAGATTTAGGGATTAATAACTTTATTATAGTGGCGGCGACGTTGGGGGCGGCAGATTAGGGGTTTAATAAATGTAGGTAGGTGTCGGCGATGTTAGGGACGGCAGATTAGGGGTTAATAATATTTAACTAATGTTTGCGAGGGGGGAGTGTGGAGGTTTAGGGGTTAAAATATTTATTATAGTGGTGGCGATGCCCGGTTCGGCAAATTAAGGGTTAAAAATTTAATTTTAGTGTTTGCGATGCGGGAGGGCCTCGGTTTAGGGGTTAATAGGTAGTTTATGGGTGTTAGTGTACTTTTTAGCACCATAAAACTCTTAACTACTGACTTTAAAATGCGGTACCAGTCTTGACAGGAGAGGGTCTACCGCTCACAGACTCGTAATACCGGCGTTATGCAAGTCCCATTGAAAAAATAGGATACACAATTTACGTAAGTGGATTTGCGGTATTTCCAAGTCTGGCCAAAAAAGTGAGTGGTACACCTGTACCTGCAAGACTCGTAATACCAGCAGGCATTAAAAAGCAGCATTAGGACCGGCCAACGCTGCTTTTTAAGTCTAACGCAAAACTCGTAATCTAACCGTATGTTTTTTATAACTATCTTAAAATATTTAAGTTTGGATATTAGTTTTAGCACCTTATCTTGAGATGCTCAGGGAATATTTTCATGTCAACTTTTTACAGTTATGCTGCATCACTTTCAAGTGATTTAGCATATGAGTAGTTTGTCCCTTTAATGCTGCACATTGTCCTATAGAAAGTGGCTTTGCACAGTTTGGAGCTTAGCATCTGAAAAGATTTGGAATCGGGTAGCACATTTTTATGCCCCTTGAGGTACTCGCTTATATAATCATCTTTGCATCTGTCTAAATAATATTCAGGAATATAAAGGTTTTTATTAACTTGCCCCTTAGATCTGCTGCCACTGTGAACAATACCACCTCTAGGGGTGATACTGATTAGCAGATATAAATAAACAATAACCACTTTTGCAAATCTCAGGTCATCTTATGTGTGCTTCCAAATCGCAAGTCATGTTATGTGTGCTTCCAAATCGCAAGTCATGTTATGTGTGCTTCCAAATCGCAGGTCATGTTATGTGTGCTTCCAAATCGCAGGTCATGTTATGTCTGCTTCCAAATCACAGGTCATGTTATGTCTGCTTCCAAATAGCAGGTCATGTTATGTGTGCCTCCAAATAGCAGGTCATGTTATGTGTGCCTCCAAATAGCAGGTCATGTTATGTGTGCCTCCAAATAGCAGGTCATGTTATGTGTGCTTCCAAATCGCAGGTCATGTTATGTGTGCTTCCAAATCGCAGGTCATGTTATGTGTGCTTCCAAATAGCAGGTCATGTTATGTGTGTTTCCAAATCTCAGGTCATGTTATGTGTGCTTCCAAATAGCAGGTCATGTTATGTGTGCCTCCAAATAGCAGGTCATGTTATGTGTGCTTCCAAATAGCAGGTCATGTTATGTGTGCTTCCAAATCGCAAGTAATGTCATGTGTGCTTCCAAATCTCAGGTCATGTTATGTGTGCTTCCAAATAGCAGGTCATGTTATGTGTGCTTCCAAATCGCAGGTCATGTTATGTGTGCCTCCAAATAGCAGGTCATGTTATGTGTGCTTCCAAATAGCAGGTCATGTTATGTGTGCTTCCAAATAGCAGGTCATGTTATGTGTGCTTCCAAATAGCAGGTCATGTTATGTGTGCTTCCAAATAGCAGGTCATGTTATGTGTGCTTCCAAATAGCAGGTCATGTTATGTGTGCCTCCAAATCACAAGTAATGTTATGTGTGCTTCCAAATAGCAGGTCATGTTATGTGTGCTTCCAAATCGCAGGTCATGTTATGTGTGCTTCCAAATCTCAGGTCATGTTATGTGTGCCTCCAAATAGCAGGTCATGTTATGTGTGCTTCCAAATCTCAGGTCATGTTATGTGTGCTTCCAAATAGCAGGTCATGCTATGTGTGCTTCCAAATCGCAGGTCATGTTATGTGTGCTTCCAAATAGCAGGTCATGTTATGTGTGCTTCCAAATAGCAGGTCATGTTATGTGTGCTTCCAAATAGCAGGTCATGTTATGTGTGCCTCCAAATAGCAGGTCATGTTATGTGTGCCTCCAAATAGCAGGTCATGTTATGTGTGCTTCCAAATAGCAGGTCATGTTATGTGTGCTTCCAAATAGCAGGTCATGTTATGTGTGCTTCCAAATCGCAGGTCATGTTATGTGTGCTTCCAAATCTCAGGTCATGTTATGTGTGCCTCCAAATAGCAGGTCATGTTATGTGTGCTTCCAAATCGCAGGTCATGTTATGTGTGCTTCCAAATCTCAGGTCATGTTATGTGTGCCTCCAAATAGCAGGTCATGTTATGTGTGCTTCCAAATAGCAGGTCATGTTATGTGTGCTTCCAAATAGCAGGTCATGTTATGTGTGCTTCCAAATCGCAGGTCATGTTATGTGTGCTTCCAAATCTCAGGTCATGTTATGTGTGCCTCCAAATAGCAGGTCATGTTATGTGTGCTTCCAAATAGCAGGTCATGTTATGTGTGCTTCCAAATCGCAGGTCATGTTATGTGTGCTTCCAAATCTCAGGTCATGTTATGTGTGCCTCCAAATAGTAGGTCATGTTATGTGTGCTTCCAAATAGCAGGTCATGTTATGTGTGCTTCCAAATAGCAGGTCATGTTATGTGTGCCTCCAAATAGCAGGTCATGTTATGTGTGCCTCCAAATAGCAGGTCATGTTATGTGTGTCTCCAAATAGCAGGTCATGTTATGTGTGCTTCCAAATAGCAGGTCATGTTATGTGTGCCTCCAAATAGCAGGTCATGTTATGTGTGCCTCCAAATAGCAGGTCATGTTATGTGTGCCTCCAAATAGCAGGTCATGTTATGTGTGCTTCCAAATAGCAGGTCATGTTATGTGTGCTTCCAAATCTCAGGTCATGTTATGTGTGCTTCCAAATAGCAGGTCATGTTATGTGTGCTTCCAAATAGCAGGTCATGTTATGTGTGCTTCCAAATAGCAGGTCATGTTATGTGTGCTTCCAAATAGCAGGTCATGTTATGTGTGCTTCCAAATAGCAGGTCATGTTATGTGTGCTTCCAAATAGCAGGTCATGTTATGTGTGCTTCCAAATAGCAGGTCATGTTATGAGTGCTTCCAAATAGCAGGTCATGTTATGAGTGCTTCCAAATCGCAGGTCATGTTATGTGTGCTTCCAAATAGCAGGTCATGTTATGTGTGCTTCCAAATCGCAGGTCATGTTATGTGTGCCTCCAAATCGCAGGTCATGTTATGTGTGCTTCCAAATCGCAGGTCATGTTATGTGTGCTTCCAAATCTCAGGTCATGTTATGTGTGCTTCCAAATCTCAGGTCATGTTATGTGTGCCTCCAAATCTCAGGTCATGTTATGTGTGCCTCCAAATAGCAGGTCATGTTATGTGTGCCTCCAAATCGCAGGTCATGTTATGTGTGCTTCCAAATCGCAGGTCATGTTATGTGTGCTTCCAAATCGCAGGTCATGTTATGTGTGCTTCCAAATCGCAGGTCATGTTATGTGTGCTTCCAAATCGCAGGTCATGTTATGTGTGCTTCCAAATCGCAGGTCATGTTATGTGTGCTTCCAAATCGCAGGTCATGTTATGTGTGCTTCCAAATCTCAGGTCATGTTATGTGTGCTTCCAAATCGCAGGTCATGTTATGTGTGCTTCCAAATAGCAGGTCATGTTATGTGTGCTTCCAAATAGCAGGTCATGTTATGTGTGCTTCCAAATCGCAAGTAATGTTATGTGTGCTTCCAAATCGCAGGTCATGTTATGTGTGCTTCCAAATCGCAGGTCATGTTATGTGTGCTTCCAAATCGCAGATCATGTTATGTGTGCTTCCAAATAGCAGGTCATGTTATGTGTGCTTCCAAATAGCAGGTCATGTTATGTGTGCTTCCAAATAGCAGGTCATGTTATGTGTGCTTCCAAATAGCAGGTCATGTTATGTGTGCTTCCAAATCGCAGGTCATGTTATGTGTGCTTCCAAATCGCAGGTCATGTTATGTGTGCTTGCAAATAGCAGGTCATGTTATGTGTGCTTCCAAATCGCAGGTCATGTTATGTGTGCTTCCAAATAGCAGGTCATGTTATGTGTGCCTCCAAATAGCAGGTCATGTTATGTGTGCTTCCAAATCGCAGGTCATGTTATGTGTGCTTCCAAATCGCAGGTCATGTTATGTGTGCTTCCAAATCGCAGGTCATGTTATGTGTGCACACAGAATCTCCAAACATGCCTGCTCAGTTGTAAATCTGAACCAATCTGTTGATCAGGTAAACACTAACAAGTCACAACTCTTGATATAACAAATGAATGACACTAATCGGATCAACACACTAAATCATCCATTTATTTGTATAAAAGAAAAATCTGGAATACATTACACACTTGCTCTCCTACTGAAACTCCATATATTGCTTACTCTGCAAATCTGTACTACAATGTTATATGTCACTGAATAGCTAAAATTGGCAAATTAAAAAAAACACCAAGGAATTGTAGGTGATTATCTTATTACACTGACATTACAATGGTCCTTGACTAATGCTAAGAGTGAATAAATTTACTCTTGCTCCAAAATTTCGCACATGGACAGCTATCATTTTTTGTACTAATGTTGCCATAGTTCCTGGGATAAAACAATAACTGTCTTGGCTAATAATGATTTGTGTCAAAATATTTTGCTCGAGTACCCAGTATACCTAGCTTAAAGCATGCAGTTTGTCTCAAAAGGCACATCCACCAGCCTCAAATCTAATGTATTTTTTTATTTTCCTTTCTGGTAAAAATACTTTTTAAAAACTGTTTTCTCAGATATCAAAATATTTTTCCCTCAGATAGGATCAACTATTCAAAGGTAAGAGCAACATTTTTGGTTCTTGAATCTGTACCTGCTACCTACAGAAAAAAACACCATATGGAGCATCTTGACGTTACATATTTGTAGTAATTAGTGATGAAGGAAATATTTGTCTTTGATGTGTTACTCTTTCTAGTAAACCTGGTTTCTTATCCCTATGTGTGTTCATACCTTTCAATACCTTTCAATGCAAGAGATAGAAGGCTAAGGCTAGAACATGCAATATTTCCATATCTGTATTCATGGGATCTCAAAGGGCCCATGCATAATTGGTTGCAAAAAATATTTGTCTTTTTCAAACTGGTAATGTCAGTGTTATATAATCAACTTTCAACTAATCTGTCTTCTTTTTTCCTTCCTTTATTTAATATTTCTCTCATATTACTATTAGTTGGAAACTCTACCTTATTTTCATGTTACAGGAGTATCAATAAGGTTCTTCAAAAGGTAGATGTTGCTGGATCTACAATCCCAAAATATCTGTTATGCAATGGCTCAAGGGGCTTAATACAACTTTGAAATAGATTGCTATAGAAACCCCTCTACCAATAATGATTCATAATGTTTCAGAAAGTTTAAAACTGCTACAAGTGATTATATGCAGACTACTGCTTCAGATTATGCATATATGGGTTTACATTAACTGTTTAAAGTAGTTTAATCCACAAAGGCATAGTTTAACAGCAGTTTATTTTCGAATGCTATATTATGACATATTGTTATGTTTTCACATTAGTTGAGATCAGTTTTGCATGTTCAGATAGACCATATAAAACAAGATAAAAAAAATCTCTTATATTCTCCTCTTTTTATTCCTATAAAAATACTATTTAAGGGTAAAAAATATTAACCTACAAAACTGACCTTGTTTATTAAGCCAGTCATTTAACAAAGACAATTCCCTCCACTATACGCAAACCCCACATTCAGACCTAATATGAAATATGCTTCTATGTATATGTGTAAATATTTATTTTCATAGAAGTGATATAATATAATTTACATCTCTTCACTGGGTTCTTTGGTAACTTTCTTAAATACACCATCCAATGCTACACCATCACCACATTTGCTATATTACCAAGCTCCAATAGGAGGGACGCCTGAAAGTTTGCGCTCCTCAAATTTAAGGGTTGTGAAACATTTGGTGAATATGTTTTCATTATGTACCAAGCAATACACAAAAGTAAAAACATTTTTTGTATGTCTATTCAGTTTTCTTTTTTTCATGTCATTAAATAAAAACACTTTTTTTTATTTAAAGTACCTATTAATTTAATTTTACAAGGATATTTGCATGTAATCTAAAGAAAAAAAATGTATGTGTCTGGTGCAGATAATGGTTGCGATATAGCCATGAGAAAGTAATGAATATTAATATTTTTGCTGCATCTTTAGTGAAAATGTCAAACTGCCAAATAATAAATTTAATTGTACAAAAAAACAACAACCAACAAATGTGAAATAACAAAAATAAGATAAAGCTTTATAGGACTCCTCAAGATGGCAGGAAATAGGCCAACACATTGAGAATTTTGTTCATCAACCAATCAAACATCAGGACATTGCTTATGAAGCATACAAGTAGACTAAATAGCAGTTTTCAAATTATAATGGTGTTGAAATTCCAAAACTTATATTTGTCATTCTCGAACTTACCGGGAAGATTGTGCCACTTGTTCACAGCAAACAGCCTGTTAGCAGTGACAGTAATAACTGCAGGGCTCGCCAGTCCAGGCTGAGTGTTGGCTGCGACGTGAGTGACAGGAGAGTTGGAGGGGAACTTTAGTACCATGATCACATCGTGCTGAGCTTGGTCTGTAAACATCAGTGGAGTCTGCAGGAGGAGATACTGTTGAGTAGGCACAACAAGAATCCACATACGAGCGATAAGAAGGAATTAAAAACAGGTAGATGGAAACGAGAGAAAGAAAGATAGGAAAAGAAAAGGAAGACCTGATTATAATAGAGAAGAGAATAGCATAAGCAAGCATGAAGTAAAGCAAAATAGCAGCAAGTCCAGCAACTGGCACGTACAAATGTGTTTTATAACTTGACAAAAGAAACATTGCTGAAAATATTTGTTTGAAGCTGTCGATCATGATTAAAATTTGCCCGAAAAGCAGATTTTGCTAACACAATTAGGTAAAAAAACTAAATTTATGCTTACCTGATAAATCTCTTTCTTTCTTGACACGGTAAGTCCACGGAATCATGAATTACTCTTGGGAATATCACTCCCGGCCAGCAGGAGGCAGCAAAGAGCAGCACAGCAAAGCTGTTAAGTATCACTTCCCTTCCCACAACCCCCAGTCATTCGACCGAAGAAAAAGGAGAGAAAGGAAATAACACAAGGTGCAGAGGTGCCTGAGGTTTATATAAAAAACAGGGAGGGCCGTGGACTCACCATGTCAAGAAATAAATAAATTTATCAGGTAAGCATACATTTTGTTTTCATTCTTAAGACACGGTAAGTCCACGGAATCATCAATTACTGTTGGGAATATCACTCCCGGCCAGCAGAAGGCGGCAAAGAGCAGCACAGCAAAGCTGTTAAGTATCACTTCCCTTCCCACAACCCCCAGTCATTCGACCGAAGAAAAAGGAGAGAAAGGAAAAATAACACAAGGTGCAGAGGTGCCTGAGGTTTATATAAAAAACTGGGAGGGCCGTGGACTCACCATGTCAAGAAATAAATAAATTTATCAGGTAAGCATACATTTTGTTTTCATTCTTAAGACATGGTAAGTCCACGGAATCATCAATTACTGTTGGGAATCAATACCCAAACTAGAGGACACAGATGATAAGGGAGGGCAAGAAAGGTAACCTAAACAGAAGGCACCACTGTTTGCAGAACCTTTCTCCCAGAAGAAACCTCAGCCGAGGCAAAAAGCAACAAATTTATAGAATTTAGAAAAAGTGTGCAAAGAAGACCAAGTCGTAGCCTTGCCAATCTATTCTACAGAGGCTTCATTCTTGAAGGCCCAAGAAGAAGACACCGCCCTAGTGGAGTGAGCTGTTATTCTCTCAGGAGGCTGCTGTCCAGCAGTCTCATAAGCCATACAAATAACACTTCTCAACCAGAGAGAAGGAGAAGTGGCAGTAGCTTTCTGGCCTTTACGCTTTCTAGAAAAGCAAACAAACAATGCAGAAGACTGACAAAGGTCCTTTGTAGCCAGCAGATAGAATTTAAGAGCCTGCACAACGTCTAAGTTGTGCAACAAACGTTCTTTATGAGAAGAAGGATTAGGACAGAGAGAAGGAACAACAATTCCTGATTAATATTTCTGTTCGAAAAAACCTTAGGAAGAAAACCAAACTTGGTACGGAGAAATGCCTTATCTGCATGAAATATGAGATAAGGAGAGTCGCACTGCAAAGCTGAGAGTTCACAAACCCTCCAAGTATAAGAAATAAAACCTTCCAAGATAATAACTTAATATCTATCGAATGCATAGGCTCAAACGAAGCCTGTAGAAAAACTTTAAGAACAAAGTTAAGACTCCAAGGTGAAACAACAGATTTAAAAACACAGGCCTGATCTTGACCAGGGCCTGAGAAAAGGAATTTACATCCGGCACGTCTGCCAGACGGTTGTGCAACAAAATAGATAGAGTAGAAATCTGACCCTGAGGGTACTGATATACAACCCCTTCTCCAGGCCTTCCTGGAGAAAAGATAAGATTCTTGGGATCCTGACTCTACTCCAAGAATATCCTTTAGACTCACACCAATAAGGATATTTATGCCATATCTCTTCGGTGACAGGCTTACAAGCCTGAATCATGGTCTCAATGACCGATTTGGAAAATCCACGCTTAGGAAAATCAAGCGTTCCAACTCCAGTCAGCTTCAGAGAAACGAGATTTGGATGAAGAAAGGGCCCCTGAAGTAGGTCCTTCCTCAGAGGAAGCCTCCATGGAGGTAGAGACAAAATTTCTACTAGATCTGCATACCAGATCCTGCGAGGCCACGCAGGAGCTATTGGAATCACCAACGCTCTCTCCTGCTTAATTCGAGCTATGACTCGTGGAAGGAGAGCAAACGGAGGAAAGAGATATGCCAACCTGAAGTTCCAAGGAACTGCCAGAGCATCTATCAGAAAGGCTTGATGATCTCTCGACCTCTAACCGTACTGTGGGAGCTTGGTGTTCTGACGAGACGTCATCAGATCCAATGCCGGTAACCCCCATTTGTTAACCTGGAGAACACTTCCGGGATAGAGTTCCCACTCCCTGGGATGAAAAGTCTGTCTGCTCAGGAAATCCACTTCTCAACTGTCCACTCCTGGGATGTGGAGGGCAAATAGACAGTAATTGTGGACCTCCATCCACTGAATGATCCTCGCCACCTCCTTCATGGCTAAGGAACTCCAAGTTCCCCCCTGGTGGTTGATGTAAGTCACTGAGGTTATGTTGTCCGACTGGAACCTGATAAACCGGGCTAGAGCCAGTTGAGGCCAAGCTCTCAAGGCATTGAAGATCGCTCTCAACTCCAAAATGTTTATGGGGAAAGCATTTTCCTCCTGATACCAAAGTATCTGCGCCTTCAACGAGTCACAGACTGCTCCCCAACCCATCAGGTGTCCGTAGTAACAATTACCCAAGAATGACTCTGCAAGCATGTCCTCTGGGACAGATGTTCTTGAGACAGCCACCCCGGTAGGGAGTCTCTTGTTGATTGATCCAGAACTATCCTCTGAGATAGGTCTGTATAATCCTGTTCCATTGAGCGAGCCTGTATAGCTGTAGAGGACTCAAATGGAACCAAGCAAAGGGAACTATGTCCATGGAAGCCACCATCAAACCAATTACCTCCATACATTGGGCCACTGATGGCCGTACCGCAGACTGTAGAGTCAGGCAAGTGGAGAGAACCTTGGCTTTTCTGACCTCCGTCAGAAATATTTCCATTGATAGGGAATCTATAATGGTTCCTAAGAAGATCACTCTTATAGTCGGAGAAAGAGACTTTTCTCCAAATTGACCTTCGAACCGTGGGAACGAAGAAAAGACAACAAGATCTTTGTATGAGATTCTGCTAGTTGCAAGGATGGTGCCTGAACCAGAATGTCATCCAGATAGGGTGCCACTGCAATTCCCCAGGACCAAATACTGCCAATAGAGCTCCCAGGACCTTTGAGAAAATCCTGGGAGCTGTGGCAAGGCCAACTAGAAACCACAATCAGGAATGAATAAAATTTAGACCCCTGTTCCCTTACAGGAACTAGAACTATTCACGGGGAAAAGAAGACCCAAACGCCTACAAAATGCCTCATAGTTATCTGGCCTGCGGAAAAAATTGAGAAAAGGAAACTGCCTCAGGCAGGGAAGGAATGACTACCATGTAGTAACCCTGAAGTACTAAGTCCTCAGCCTATCTGGGACATCTCGTACCCATGTTTGAAGACCAACAGAGAAGTTTAACCCCCCACTTGGACTGTGGTAGAAAAGACCCTTTTCCACCTGTAATACCAGAACTTTCCCTGTCAGATCAAGACCAAACAAGGTTTTACCCTTGTACAGAAGCACCAGAAACTTGGACACAGAGGAAAAATCCACTGTCCCCCACGCCCGCGGGCTAGTACAGCAAAGCTAGATATCATGGCTCCCGGCTGAAAACTTGCATGGTAGCGTCAGAATTTAAAGAATTAGCTAGCTTAAGAGCCTTAATTCTGTACAAGATCTTCCCAAATTGGATAAGACAAGGCATTGCACCAATAAGATTCCGCACTTGACGCAATGGAAATTCAAACTTCTATGTAAGCCTCCATTGATCCTGAAAAGAACAGCTATCCTCTCTAGAATCGTAGTTCTCTAAGCCAGAGTAGAAATGCCCTACTACTATTTAATGAAGACAGTGACAGGAAACATCTTTTTAAAGAAAGGAGACATGGAAAAAGGAAAACCTGACTACTCCTATTCCTGTGAAAAATCTCCTAGCACGATCTGGAACAGGAAATACTTCCACAGAGGAATCCTAGTAAAATTTACTAGATTCTTTATGATTGACAACGACAAAACGTATCGGAGTCGCACCAAAGTAGCTAAAACCTCCTTTAACATACTCAAAGGTGTTCAAGCTTAAAACTGAAGGATACTACTTCAACATCTGATGAAGGAATTAGGGTCTGAGATTTCACTCTCAGAAACTACTGAATTCTCCTCGCCAGGCTTAGTAGAGGGACCCCTGTGTAGCCAAACGTGTAGCAGAAACCCTCTTATCTGAAACTATAAATGTCCTCTTGCATTTTCCCTGAGGAAAGGAAAAACAGACCAAGCCGCAGAGGATACCTGAGCTGCAAATTCTGTATGCAAATACACTCCTCCTGGAGATTGAGAGGAACCGCAAGGCACTGCATGTGACGCCATTGCGGCTTGGCACATAAAAGGAGAAAACTGTGGCATAGCCAAAAACAGCATCATCCTAAGAGACATTAGCTCACCTATTAGTCATGCAGCACAAATTATGACAAACAAAAAGTGCTACAGGGCATAATCAGCCTATTAAAAAAACACTGAGGAACCCACATCCTGGTATTTAATACTTATACTTGAGGAAAAGGTATGAGACACACCAGGAGAAATATATACTAAAGCATGAAAAATGTGTCTCAAAACATAGAATTGAAGGAAAACAAACTTATAAATAAAAAGAGTATTACCATCAACATTAGCGGACAAAACTTATGTGTGAGCACTATACTAGGGAAAAAGAATTAGTAATCGAACGCCATTAGATATAATGTAAAAATCTGTAGCGCCTTCTAAAGGCCACCAGATTTTTGCAAATCACCAAAGACTGTGTCACCAAGCACACAGTAGCTTAACAATAAAAGGCACAGCTCCGTAGCATGACAAACATCCACATTTATGGACACATAGCTCCGTTCTGACGGAGAAACAAAAGGGGGGCGTGTCACATGCCCTTAGAAAAAACACATCGCTCCGTTCGGAAGAAAATGGCATTTATCCGCCATACAGAGTGCAGAAGAGGGCAGGAACAAACATATGTTAAAAACAAAGAAAGTAAGGGAAACAGACTATTATAACCCCATGGACAGAATTAGTTACCAGAGAAATTTCAATGATAACACTAGGGTATACTCACCCTTGTAACTTTATATTATAGAGGTGGGGGGGTGCTCACTGTCCTAATATGAAATAGATGCAAAGAGGGAGAAAAAGGTGGACAGTATCAGAGCACTCAGAAAGAAAATACTATTACGGCAGGAAAAACCGCCAAGAAGGATATGCAAATTAAAACTTAACGTTTAATTGAAGCTATAATAAAAAACAACAGTGTTGGTGTGTATAAAACTTAGATTAAAAATAGAACAAAAAGGGGTTGAGTACCAACAAACCCGGGTATATATCAATTATATGTAATTCCTAATAATAACAAAATAGACATTCAGTCCAATAAAAAGTACGGCAATATGTGCATGAGGCGCTCCTTTGAGACCAGCAACCCGGTCTATTTGTACGTTATATTAGTTATTAACAGTTATTATGAGTTTTGTTTTGTGACTAACTCTTCATAGATTCTTTTGGCTCTAATTCATCAGACCACTACTCACCGCTCCAGTATTGCACTCAGATAGCGTAATGTTGTGAGGTTAATCCTCCTTTTTAGATATAATTTCCTGAGCAATCCGTGAGCCCTTTTTTGGTGTGTACTGGTGGTCTGAGTCCTTATTATTGCCATCTCATGATTAGTTTTCCTCCTTGCTTTAGGCCGCTCCCATACTGCACTTAGATTTGTACTAATTTGTTGTGAGGGTAATCCTCAGCTCACAAAGGGCACAAGGGATAATATGCAAGCTCTCTTTAGTGTATATTGGACTGAATGTATATTTTGTTATTATTAGTAATTACATATAATTGATATATACCTGGGTTTGCTGGTACTCAACCCCTTTTTGTTCTATTTTTAATCTAAGTTTTATACACACCAACACTGTTGTTTATTATTATAGCATCAATTAAACGTTAAGTTTCAATTTGCATATCCTTCTTGGCGGTCGGGAACAAACATAGCCCATAGAAAGAGCGCGCAACTAAACTTAACTGAGCGTCTCATACTGCCTAAAGAAAACTCAGCAAACCCGCTGACAGAAGAAAAAACCTAAGCGCTTCTTCAATTTACTGTCAGTACCTCTAGGACAATTTAAAACAAAAATGTGCCGCTCTCTACAAAATATATTAAAAAAGCGCACCCTTACATATGTGATGCCTATGCTAGGAGCCTGAACCGCCATAAAGGAATCATTTCTCAATATATATTTTTCCTTAGCCCACTGTGCTATTTTAGCTATTAAAATTATTAGAGGACCAATTTACCTCCTAAGCATAGCCACAGAAATTTCAACTTTCACAATATAAAAGAATAAATGTTGAAATAAAGAGACAATTAACCCTAATGTTCCTCTACCCACAAGAAGTATAACAAAGTCAGTGATACTTCACTCCAAAAAGTATTAACCCCTAGTCTCCTTAAGTCACAATAAGTGCCTGCGTCCTGCCTATGATATCCTGCCTCAGGATATATATGTCCCAGAAATAATGCAGCATAAACCCTTCAGAAGGGGCAGCAACATGTTAGGAAAACTCAGCAAGGCCCACCTCACAAGTTCCTAACTGCTTTAAAGTCACGACTGCCCTCCTGAAGAGTCTAATGTGGAGTACGGCTAGACCCAGACTGTGATGGAAGATGAGAGCGAGCCTGCTCTGGCTTCAAAACAAAAAATCTTGATAGAAGAATCTTTATCAGACACCTAATTACTTCACCTCCTCCTCCGCACTTGAGGCAAAGAGAATGACTGGGGGTTGTGGGAAGGGAAGTGATACTTAACAGCTTTGCTGTGGTACTCTTTGAATACTCCTGCTGGCCAGGAGTGATATTCCCAACAGTAATTGATGATTCCGTGGACTCACTGTGTCTTAAGAAAGAAATGCAGTATTAGCTTGCTCACCTATACCTGCATCTAGTCCTCATTTTCCTTCATAAAGGCTCCTATATTCATAACTCTATCCTTTCAGGAATGTTTATGTATTCTTAAATAAATAACATAAATGAATTATTACATTAAATAACTAAAGAGAGAAAGTTTGAACATGCTTTTCAAAAGACTGAATCTAGCTATGGCAGAATTACACAGAGCTGTGACATATGGTGAGGATGTGGTCAAAGACAAAATACTTAAAGTGATGGTAAATCCTAGTGTTTGTGAAACGCTAAGATTTACCAGTGGAATATATAAAGGGAACTTTCAGTCATACTGAAAGTTCCTTTATTTCTTTGAAGCATTCACCACACTGGGCTCCTCAAGCAGTCCATGGCAGAATGCTATCTTGCTGCAAGGTGATATTTCAACCTCTTAGCAAATAGCAGTGCGGCCCAGCTGACGCCAAGCTGGATAGCCCCCACGGCTATTGGCTAAGAGGTAGAAACGTCACATCGCAGCAAAATAGTGTTCTACCATGGGCTGCCTGAGGCTCTTAGCATGGCGAATTCTTCAAAAAAAGGAACATTCAGCATGAAGTATTTTATACTTCATGACTGAAAGTCCCCTTTAATTGTTCCAATGTTAAATCCTGGCGTTTCACAAACGTTAAGATTTACCATCACTTTAATATTCAAATTATGCAATTTATGTAGTAGCTCCATGTAAATGCTCAGCAGCTGCCACATTACACCTGATCTCACTAAGATATTTATTAAATATTCAGTATGCAATTAATTCCTATAATTTCTGGGAAACCAAGGGGGTAATGGGTTTGTGCCATAAGGTAAAGAATTAGGGAAGTATACAATACATGTACCAGTATAGTACAATCAGGTTATTACATTTGGAATACATTTGGATAATTTTTGGTTCTACGGTGTCTGCATCTTATTTGTATCCTATAAAATCTACTAATTTAGCTGTCACATGCATACAGTGACAGTTTTTTGTCATTTCTCTAGCATTAAACAATACAAATACTAACCCTACTATAACCTTTTTTCCAAAATAGAGTTAGCCATATTTGGACAAAGAGCATTTTATTATTGTACTGTTGCGTAAGTATAGCAAGGGGTTAAACACAGTTACAGTCAGCTCCTGAGCAGCAATGCACTACTGGGAACTAGCTGAACATTGCTACTCCTTTAATGAAGGATACCAAGAGAACAAAGTAATGAAGTAAATTTAAAATTCTTTTAAAAAATGTCAATCTTTACGATGAGTTTAACTTCGACTATTATACCCCTTTAAAGACATGGATGTAAAAATCACATTTTCCCGATTCAGACAGGGTATACAATTTAGAAAACAAAATCCAGTTTACTTCTGTTATTACTTCTCATTTCCATGATTGAATACTGAGGTAGGCTCAGGAGTGTGCAAGTATCTTTAGAACTTTGCACACATTGCTACCATATAGTGCCCAAAACATGTGCACGCTCGTGAGCCTATCTTAGCTAAGTAGCGGCATAAATTGGAAAGTTTTTCTAATTTGTATGCGCTATTTGTATATTTAAGGGTCTTAATAGTAAAAAAAATATAATTTATGCTTACCTGATAAATTCATTTCTCCTGTAGTGTAGTCAGTCCACGGGTCATCCATTACTTATGGGATTATATCTCCCTAACAGGAAGTGCAAGAGGATCACCCAAGCAGAGCTGCTATATAGCTCCTCCCCTCTACGTCATATCCAGTCATTCGACCGAAACCATACGAGAAAGGAGAAACTATAGGGTGCAGTGGTGACTGGAGTTTAATTAAAATTTAGACCTGCCGTAAAAATCAGGGCGGGCCGTGGACTGACTACACTACAGGAGAAATGAATTTATCAGGTAAGCATAAATTATATTTTCTCCTGTTAAGTGTAGTCAGTCCACGGGTCATCCATTACTTATGGGATACCAATACCAAAGCTAAAAGTACACGGATGACGGGAGGGACAGGCAGGATCTTTACACGGAAGGAACCACTGCCTGTAGAACCTTTCTCCCAAAAACAGCCTCCGAAGAAGCAAAAGTGTCAAATTTGTAAAATTTTGAAAAGGTATGAAGCGAAGACCAAGTCGCAGCCTTGCAAATCTGTTCAACAGAGGCCTCATTCTTAAAGGCCCAGGTGGAAGCCACAGCTCTAGTGGAATGAGCTGTAATTCTTTCAGGGGGCTGCTGTCCAGCAGTCTCATAGGCTAAACGTATTATGCTACGAAGCCAAAAGGAGAGAGAGGTAGCTGAAGCTTTTTGACCTCTCCTCTGTCCAGAGTAAACGACAAACAGGGAAGAAGTTTGACGAAAATCTTTAGTTGCCTGTAAATAGAACTTCAGGGCACGGACTACGTCCAGATTATGCAAAAGTCGTTCCTTCTTTGAAGAAAGGTTAGGACATAATGATGGAACAACAATCTCTTGATTGATATTCCTGTTAGAAACTACCTTAGGTAAGAACTCAGGTTTAGTACGCAAAACTACCTTGTCTGAATGGAAAATCAGATAAGGGGAATCACAATGTAAGGCAGATAACTCAGAGACTCTTCGAGCCGAGGAAATAGCCATCAAAAACAGAACTTTCCAAGATAAAAGCTTAATATCAATGGAATGAAGGGGTTCAAACGGAACACCTTGAAGAACTTTAAGAACCAAGTTTAAGCTCCACGGAGGAGCAACAGTTTTAAACACAGGCTTAATCCTAGCCAAATCCTGACAAAAAGCCTGGACGTCTGGAACTTCTGCCAGACGTTTGTGTAAAAGAATAGACAAAGCAGAAATCTGTCCCTTTAACGAACTAGCAGATAAGCCCTTTTCTAAACCCTCTTGTAGAAAAGACAATATCCTAGGAATCCTAACCTTACTCCATGAGTAACTCTTGGATTCGCACCAATATAAATATTTACGCCATATCTTATGGTAAATTTTGAAAAAGTGTGAAGTGAAGACCAAGTTGCAGCCTTGCAAATCTGTTCAACAGAGGCCTCATTCTTAAAGGCCCAAGTGGAAGCCACAGCTCTAGTAGAATGAGCTGTAATCCTTTCAGGAGGCTGCTGTCCAGCAGTCTCATAGGCTAAACGTATTATGCTACGAAGCCAAAAAGAGAGAGAGGTAGCCGAAGCTTTTTGACCTCTCCTCTGTCCAGAATAAACGACAAACAGGGAAGAAGTTTGACGAAAATCTTTAGTTGCCTGCAAATAAAATTTCAGGGCAAGGACGACGTCCAGATTGTGCAAAAGTCGTTCCTTCTTTGAAGAAGGGTTAGGGCACAATGATGGAACAACAATCTCTTGATTGATATTCTTGTTAGTGACTACCTTAGGTAAGAACCCAGGTTTAGTACGCAGAACTACCTTGTCTGAATGAAAAATCAGATAAGGAGAATCACAATGTAAGGCCGATAACTCAGAGACTCTTCGAGCCGAGGAAATAGCCATTAAAAACAGAACTTTCCAAGATAACAGCTTGATATCGATGGAATGAAGGGGTTCAAACGGAACACCTTGCAGAACGTTAAGAACTAAGTTTAAGCTCCACGGCGGAGCAACAGTCTTAAACACAGGCTTAATCCTAGTCAAAGCCTGACAAAAAGCCTGAACGTCTGGAACTTCTGCCAGACGTTTGTGTAAAAGGATAGACAGAGCTGAAATCTGTCCCTTTAACGAACTAGCAGATAAACCCTTTTCTAAACCTTCTTGTAGAAAAGACAATATCCTAGGAATCCTAACCTTACTCCATGAGTAACTCTTGGATTCGCACCAATGCAAGTATTTATGCCATATTTTATGGTAAATTTTCCTGGTAACAGGTTTCCTAGCCTGTATTAAGGTATCAATCACTGACTCCGAGAATCCACGCTTTGATAGAATCAAGCGTTCAATCTCCATGCAGTCAGCCTCAGAGAAATTAGATTTGGATGTTTGAAAGGACCCTGAATCAGAAGGTCCTGTCTCAGAGGCAGAGACCATGGTGGACAGGACGACATGTCCACTAGATCTGCATACCAGGTCCTGCGTGGCCACGCAGGCGCTAATAGAATCACCGATGCTCTCTCCTGTTTGATCCTGGCAATCAATCGAGGAAGCATCGGGAAAGGTGGAAACACATAAGCCATGTTGAAGACCCAAGGTGCTGTCAGAGCATCTATCAGTACCGCTCCCGGGTCCCTGGACCTGGATCCGTAACAAGGAAGCTTGGCCTTCTGGCGAGACGCCATGAGATCCAGATCTGGTTTGCCCCAAAGATGAAGCAGTTGGGAAAACACCTCCGGATGAAGTTCCCACTCCCCCGGATGAAAGGTCTGGCGACTTAGAAAATCCGCCTCCCAGTTCTCCACGCCTGGGATGTGGATCGCTGACAGGTGGCAAGAGTGAGACTCTGCCCAGCGAATTATCCTTGAGACTTCCATCATCGCTAGGGAACTCCTTGTTCCTCCTTGATGGTTGATGTAAGCCACAGTTGTGATGTTGTCCGACTGAAACCTGATGAACCTCAGAGTTGCTAACTGAGGCCAAGCCAGAAGAGCATTGAAAATTGCTCTTAATTCCAGAATGTTTATTGGAAGGAGTCTCTCCTCCTGAGTCCATGATCCCTGAGCCTTCAGGGAATTCCAGACTGCGCCCCAACCTAGAAGGCTGGCGTCCGTTGTTACAATCGTCCAATCTGGCCTGCGGAAGGGCATCCCCTTGGACAGATGTGGCCGAGAAAGCCACCATAGAAGAGAATCTCTGGTCTCTTGATCCAGATTTAGCAGAGGGGACAAATCTGAGTAATCCCCATTCCACTGACTTAGCATGCACAATTGCAGCGGTCTGAGATGCAGGCGCGCAAATGGTACTATGTCCATTGCTGCTACCATTAAGCCGATTACCTCCATGCACTGAGCCACTGACGGGTGTTGAATGGAATGAAGGACACGGCAAGCATTTAGAAGTTTTGATAACCTGTCCTCCGTCAGGTAAATTTTCATTTCTACAGAATCTATAAGAGTCCCTAGAAAGGGAACTCTTGTGAGTGGCAATAGAGAACTCTTTTCTACGTTCACCTTCCACCCATGCGACCTTAGAAATGCCAGAACTAACTCTGTATGAGACTTGGCAGTTTGGAAACTTGACGCTTGTATCAGAATGTCGTCTAGGTACGGAGCTACCGCTATGCCTCGCGGTCTTAGTACCGCCAGAAGAGAGCCCAGAACCTTTGTAAAGATTCTTGGAGCCGTAGCTAACCCGAAGGGAAGAGCTACAAACTGGTAATGCCTGTTTAGGAAGGCAAATCTTAGATACCGGTAATGATCCTTGTGAATCGGTATGTGAAGGTAGGCATCCTTTAAATCCACTGTGGTCATGTATTGACCCTCTTGGATCATGGGTAAGATGGTTCGAATAGTTTCCATTTTAAACGATGGAACTCTTAGGAATTTGTTTAGGATCTTTAAGTCCAAGATTGGTCTGAAGGTTCCCTCTTTTTTGGGAACCACAAACAGATTTGAATAGAATCCTTGCCCGTGTTCCGACCGCGGAACTGGGTGGATCACTCCCATTAGTAAGAGGTCTTGTACACAGCGTAGAAACGCCTCTTTCTTTATCTGGTTTGCTGATAACCTTGAAAGATGAAATCTCCCTTGTGGAGGAGAAGCTTTGAAGTCCAGAAGATATCCCTGAGATATGATCTCCAATGCCCAGGGATCCTGGACATCTCTTGCCCAAGCCTGGGCAAAGAGAGAAAGTCTGCCCCCCACTAGATCCGTTTCCGGATCGGGGGCCCTCACTTCATGCTGTCTTAGGGGCAGCAGCAGATTTTCTGGCCTGCTTGCCCTTGTTCCAGGACTGGTTAGGTTTCCAGCCCTGTCTGTAGCGAGCAACAGTTCCTTCCTGTCTTGGAGCGGAGGAAGTTGATGCTGCTCCTGCCTTGAAGTTACGAAAGGCACGAAAATTAGACTGTTTAGCCTTTGGTTTGGCCCTGTCTTGAGGCAGGGCATGGCCCTTACCTCCAGTAATGTCAGCGATAATTTCTTTCAAGCCGGGCCCGAATAATGTCTGCCCTTTGAAAGGAATATTAAGCAATTTAGATTTAGAAGTCACATCAGCTGACCAGGATTTAAGCCACAGCGCTCTACGCGCTTGAATGGCGAATCCGGAGTTCTTAGCCGTAAGTTTGGTTAAGTGTACTACGGCATCAGAAATAAATGAATTAGCTAGCTTAAGGGCTTTAAGCTTGTTCATAATCTCATCCAATGGAGCTGTGCTAAGGGTCTCTTCCAGAGACTCAAACCAGAATGCCGCCGCAGCAGTGACAGGCGCGATGCATGCAAGGGGTTGTAATATAAAACCTTGCTGAACAAACATTTTCTTAAGGTAACCCTCTAACTTTTTATCCATTGGATCTGAAAAAGCACAGCTATCCTCCACCGGGATAGTGGTGCGCTTAGCCAGAGTAGAAACTGCTCCTTCCACCTTAGGGACCGTCTGCCATAGGTCCCGTGTGGTGGCGTCTATTGGAAACATTTTTCTAAACATAGGAGGGGGTGAAAAGGGCACACCGGGTCTATCCCACTCCTTGTTAACAATTTCTGTAAGCCTTTTAGGTATAGGAAAAACGTCAGTACACGCCGGTACCGCAAAATATTTATCCAGCCTACATACTTTCTCTGGAATTGCAACCGTGTTACAATCATTCAGAGTTGCTAATACCTCCCCTAGTAATACACGGAGGTTCTCAAGCTTAAATTTAAAATTTGAAATGTCTGAATCCAGTTTACTTGGATCAGATCCGTCACCCACAGAATGAAGCTCTCCGTCCTCATGTTCTGCAAATTGTGACGCAGTATCAGACATGGCTCTATTATTATCAGCGCACTCTGTTCTTACCCCAGAGTGATCGCGTTTACCTCTTAATTCTGGCAATTTAGATAGTACTTCAGTCATAACATTAGCCATGTCTTGCAAAGTGATTTGTATGGGCCGCCCTGATGTACTTGGCGCCACAATATCACGCACCTCCTGAGCGGGAGGCGAAGGTACTGACACGTGAGGAGAGTTAGTCGGCATAACTTCCCCCTCGTTGTCTGGTGATATTTTTTTAACATATAAAGTTTGACTTTTATTCAAAGTAACATCTATACATTGAGTGCACAAATTTCTATTGGGCTCCACATTGGCCTTTAAACATACAGAACAAACAGATTCATTTGTGTCAGACATGTTTAAACAGACTAGCAATAACACTAGCAAGCTTGGAAAAAAACTTTTAAATAAATTTACAAGCTATATAAAAAATGCTACTGCGCTTTTAAGAAAACATAAAAATGTGACACAGTTGAATTAACAATGAACCAAATATGTTAAAACAACCAAATTTTAACAGAAAATGTATAAAGTTAGCAGAGGATTGCACCCACCAGCAAAAGGATGATTAACCCCTTAATACCCAAAACGGATAACAGTTGAAATAATAAACGTTTTTACACAGTCAAACACACTGTCACAGGTCTGCTGTGACTGATTACCTCCCTCAAAACTAGTTTTGGAGACCCCTGGGCTCTGTAGAGACGTCCTGGATCATGGAGAAAGAAATAGGAAGACTGTGATTAAATTTTTACTGCGCAATAAAGCGCTAAAATAGGCCCCTCCCACTCATATTACAACAGTGGGGAAGGTCAGTAAACTGTTTTTATTCAGAAAAAAAAACGACAGCCATGTGGTAAAAATCATGCCCATAAAGTTCTATCACCAAGTACCTCAGAAAAAACGATTAACATGCCAGTAAACGTTTTAAAAATTGAAAATTATGAAGTGTTATTAATAAGCCTGCTGCTAGTCGCTTTCACTGCAGTGCAGGCTCAAATATTACTTTAATATTGACAGTATTTTCTTAGTGAAATTCCATTCCCCAGAAATACCTCAGAGTATACATACATACATATCAGCCTGATACCAGTCGCTACTACTGCATTTAAGGCTGCACTTACATTATATCGGTATTAGCAGTATTTTCTCAGTCAATTCCATTCCTTAGAAAATAATTTACTGCACATACCTCCTTGCAGGTGGGCCCTGCATGCTATCCCCTGTTCTGAAGTTACCTCACTCCTCAGAATGGCCGAGAACAGCAAGTGGATCCTAGTTACGACCGCTAAGATCATAGACAAACTCAGGTAGATTCTTCTTCTAATGCTGCCTGAGAACAAACAACACACTCCGGTGCCGTTTAAAATAACAAACTTTTGATTGAAGAAATAAAAACTAAGTTTAACACACCACAGTCCTCTCACACGTCCTATCTTTAGTTAGGTGCAAGAGAATGACTGGATATGACGTAGAGGGGAGGAGCTATATAGCAGCTCTGCTTGGGTGATCCTCTTGCACTTCCTGTTAGGGAGGAGATATAATCCCATAAGTAATGGATGACCCGTGGACTGACTACACTTAACAGGAGAAAAATATTTTAAAAAAATGACACGTTCTTATTTGTTACAGCATAATTTTATCTCTATTGACCCTTAAATGCTATTTGTAAACAAAAAGTACTGCTTTGGAGCCGCAGAGAACTGCTGGCCCTGAATAGATGCACAGCTGGGTCATGCAGTGCTGCCGATTTGCAGGGTCAATAGTAATAAAATTACTTGCTCTAACAAATGAAAGTATATCATTTTTTCACTACAATTGTTCTTTAAAGGGACATAAGACCCAATTTTTTTCTTTCATCATTCAGATAGAGCATGTGATGCTAACTTTTTAATTTACTGTTATCTAATTTGTTTCTTTTTCTTTGTATCCTTTGTTGAAAAGGAGCTTCTGATTGGTGGTTGCACATAAACGCCTCATGTTATTGGCTTACCCAATAAGTTCAGCTATCTCCCAGTAGTGCTTCTTCAACAAAAGATACCAAGAAAATAAAGAAAATTAGATAATACAAGTAAATTGGAAATTTGTTTCAGATACTATTCTCTATCTGAATCATATTGAGTTTCATGTCCCTTTAATTTTGGCTTCCATATGCCTTTCCATACAATTTAGCAGCTTTTCAGAAGAAAGTTAGTGTCATAACATTATTTTAAGTCATCATCATTATACATATATAATAAAACTTATCACAGATAAAACATTTGGCTCACATAGAATGTCCTATTCTGTCTCACTTAATCGTTTAAATTATGGATACTGACTTCTTTAAAGTAGCCATGCTTGGCAAATTGGAAATCAAATTAACAGATAAATAAGCCCACATTCAAACAAAACCAATTGATTTTACAGGTTTTAAGGCAAATTGATTTTTTTCCAACTCTCACTAGACTTGGCTGCTATTTTGCAAATAGATTATGCAAATCACTGTAAATGAAATATTGCAAATGCCGTTAAGATCAACAAAAACAGAAAAAAAAGCAAAGAGCTGAATAGAAACAATGCCATGCAACCATTTTGCTATTTCAAAGAATGGATTCAAAGTGTGATTGCAGGCAGGCAAGAATAGCAGCAGTGAATAGAAAGTCAGAGGTTAAAAAGAAAAAAGAAAATTTGGAAAAGAACAATATTTCACAGAAATACAGAGTAGTATTAACCTCTGGTAGACAAATATAGCTGCAATTCAAAATGTAGGAATCCAGTCAAATGATGAACATATTAAAATATTAACAATGAATAACTAAAGATTACGCATGATGTTGGCATTTTACTACTTTGCAAATTAAACGCTGAACTTTACAATGTTGCCATCAGCTGAAACAACCATATAACAACCATATAAATGATCAATCGATGAACGAGTCAAATTAAACAAGTAATGGTGACTTTTCTTGAATTAAATGCAAGTATGTTTTACCCATGTTTACTAGGATTTAAAATATTAAAGTAAGCCCAATAATTCTGTTCTATCATTAAATAGCATTATTAAATATTCCCCCCAAATGCTATTAAAAAGTGCATTTGCATTTTTATTATCAGAGCTTTTTAAAAAGTTATTAGGACTACTTACAAAAACATATTGCCCTGTGATTTTCTGTTTGTACCCTTTGCACAACGGTGTAAATAAAAGCAACTAATAAGCTATTCAGACACCTTTCTAAGCAAGTGGCTAAAAGCCAATCAATATTATGAGTTAATCCTCCCTGGATGCTCATTCAATTAAAGGTGTCAGTAATGCCTCATCTGATGTGGCCTCAATTAAATCCAGCTATCTGATAGTGTGAGGGCACCAGGGGATTCTGCAACAGCAGCAGACGAATAGGCAGCCTTCTCGCGGCTGCTAATTACTACACCTGGCGTATATTATGGCTTGTGCGCTTAACACAGCACGAGATAGCTTTAATTTCTGCTATGAATATAAAAATGTGCACATAATAGCCCAAAGAAAAAAGAAACATTATGAGCCACTATAAAATGCCTAACAATAGCACAAAGCAAATGTGTTTACCAATTATTTTTTTCTGCTGTTTCCTCTCATCATCTGTTCATGCATTTGCCAGTTAGAATACACGTTTCTATTACAGGATAGAATATATGTAGCCATAATGCTAAAACAAAACAAAGTACTGACCTCCAAATAAAAGAATCGCATGATCCATTTTAATGTTCCTGCACCTGAACACTATACAAACCATGTGATGGGCCAAGAGCTATACATCCAACTCACTGATATTTCCTTCTGTTCTATTAATGCAACTATCCAAATATTAAAGAAAAACATAATTTATGCTTACCTGATAAATTTATTTCTCTTGTAGTGTATCCAGTCCACGGATCATCCATTACTTATGGGATATTAACTCCTCCCCAACAGGAAGTGCAAGAGGATTCACCCAGCAGAGCTGCTATATAGCTCCTCCCCTAACTGCCATTACCAGTCATTCGACCGAAAACATGCAGAGAAAGGAAAACCATAGGGTGCAGTGGTGACAGTAGTTTAATGGAAAAATTACCTGCCTTAAAGTGACAGGGCGGGCCGTGGACTGGATACACTACAAGAGAAATAAATTTATCAGGTAAGCATAAATTATGTTTTCTCTTGTTAAGTGTATCCAGTCCACGGATCATCCATTACTTATGGGATACCAATACCAAAGCTAAAGTACACGGATGATGGGAGGGACAGGCAGGCTCTTTATACGGAAGGAACCACTGCCTGAAGAACCTTTCTCCCAAAAACAGCCTCCGAAGAAGCAAAAGTGTCAAATTTGTAAAATTTGGAAAAAGTATGAAGAGAAGACCAAGTTGCAGCCTTGCAAATCTGTTCAACAGAAGCCTCATTCTTAAAGGCCCAAGTGGAAGCCACAGCTCTAGTAGAATGTGCTGTAATTCTTTCAGGAGGCTGCTGTCCAGCAGTCTCATAGGCTAACCGTATTATGCTACGAAGCCAAAAGGAGAGAGAGGTAGCCGAAGCTTTTTGACCTCTCCTCTGACCAGAATAAACGACAAACAGGGAAGACGTTTGTCGAAAATCCTTAGTTGCCTGTAGATAAAATTTCAGGGCACGGACTACATCTAGATTGTGTAGCAGACGTTCCTTTTTCGAAGAAGGATTAGGACACAAAGATGGAACCACAATCTCTTGATTGATATTCCTGTTAGTGACCACCTTAGGTAGGAACCCAGGTTTAGTACGCAGAACTACCTTGTCTGAATGAAAAATCAGATAAGGAGAATCACAATGTAAGGCAGATAACTCAGAGACTCTTCGAGCCGAGGAAATCGCCATTAAAAACAGAACTTTCCAAGATAACAACTTGATATCAATGGAATGAAGGGGTTCAAACGGAACCCCCTGTAAAACATTAAGAACTAAGTTCAAACTCCATGGTGGAGCAACAGTTTTAAACACAGGCTTGACCCTAGCTAAAGCCTGACAAAAAGCTTGAACGTCCGGAACTTCTGACAGACGTTTGTGTAAAAGAATGGACAGAGCTGAAATCTGTCCCTTTAAGGAACTAGCGGATAAACCCTTTTCTAAACCTTCTTGTAGAAAAGACAATATCCTCGGAATCCTAACCTTACTCCATGAGTAACTCTTGGATTCGCACCAATATAAGTATTTGCGCCATATCTTATGGTAAATCTTTCTGGTAACAGGCTTCCTAGCCTGTATTAAGGTATCAATAACTGACTCAGAAAAACCATGTTTTGATAAAATCAAGCGTTCAATTTCCAAGCAGTCAGCTTCAGAGAAATTAGATTTTGATGTTTGAAGGGACCCTGGATCAGAAGGTCCTGTTTCAGAGGTAGCGACCAAGGTGGACAGGATGACATGTCCACTAGATCTGCATACCAAGTCCTGCGTGGCCATGCAGGTGCTATTAGAATCACTGATGCTCTCTCCTGTTTGATTCTGGCAATCAATCGAGGAAGCATCGGGAAGGGTGGAAACACATAAGCCATCCCGAAGGTCCAAGGTGCTGTCAAAGCATCTATCAGAACCGCTCCCGGATCCCTGGATCTGGACCCGTAACGAGGAAGCTTGGCGTTCTGTCGAGATGCCATGAGATCTATCTCTGGTTTGCCCCAACGTCGAAGTATTTGGGCAAAGACCTCCGGATGAAGTTCCCACTCCCCCGGATGAAAAGTCTGACGACTTAAGAAATCCGCCTCCCAGTTCTCCACTCCCGGGATGTGGATTGCTGACAGGTGGCAAGAGTGAGACTCTGCCCAGCGAATTATCTTTGATACTTCCATCATTGCTAGGGAGCTTCTTGTCCCTCCCTGATGGTTGATGTAAGCTACAGTCGTGATGTTGTCCGACAAACCTGATGAACCCCCGAGTTGTTAACTGGGGCCAAGCCAGAAGGGCATTGAGAACTGCTCTCAATTCCAGAATGTTTATTGGTAGGAGACTCTCCTCCTGATTCCATTGTCCCTGAGCCTTCAGAGAATTCCAGACAGCGCCCCAACCTAGTAGGCTGGCGTCTGTTACAATTGTCCAGTCCGGCCTGCTGAATGGCATCACCCTGGACAGATGTGGCGAGAAAGCCACCATAGAAGAGAATTTCTGGTCTCTTGATCCAGATTCAGAGTAGGGGACAAGTCTGAGTAATCCCCATTCCACTGACTTAGCATGCACAATTGCAGCGGTCTGAGATGTAGGCGTGCAAAGGGTACTATGTCCATTGCTGCTACCATTAAGCCGATCACCTCCATGCATTGAGCTACTGACGGGTGTTGAATGGAATGAAGGACACGGCATGCATTTTGAAGCTTTGTTAACCTGTCTTCTGTCAGGTAAATCTTCATTTCTACAGAATCTATAAGAGTCCCCAAGAAGGGAACTCTTGTGAGTGGAAAGAGAGAACTCTTCTTTTCGTTCACCTTCCATCCATGCGACCTTAGAAATGCCAGTACTAACTCTGTATGAGACTTGGCAGTTTGAAAGCTTGAAGCTTGTATCAGAATGTCGTCTAGGTACGGAGCTACCGCAATTCCTCGCGGTCTTAGTACCACCAGAAGAGCACCCAGAACCTTTGTGAAGATTCTCGGAGCCGTAGCCAATCCGAATGGAAGAGCTACAAACTGGTAATGCCTGTCTAGAAAGGCAAACCTTAGATACCGGTAATGATCTTTGTGAATCGGTATGTGAAGGTAAGCATCCTTTAAATCCACTGTGGTCATGTACTGACCATTTTGGATCATGGGTAAAATTGTCCGAATAGTTTCCATTTTGAACGATGGAACTCTTAGGAATTTGTTTAGGATCTTTAAATCCAAGATTGGCCTGAAAGTTCCCTCTTTTTTGGGAACCACAAACAGATTTGAGTAAAACCCTTGTCCTTGTTCCGACTGCGGAACCGGATGGATCACTCCCATTAATAAAAGATCTTGTATGCAGCGTAGAAACGCCTCTTTCTTTATTTGGTTTGTTGACAACCTTGACAGATGAAATCTCCCTCTTGGGGGAGAGAATTTGAAGTCTAGAAGGTATCCCTGAGATATGATCTCTAACGCCCAGGGATCCTGGACATCTCTTGCCCAAGCCTGGGCGAAGAGAGAAAGTCTGCCCCCCACTAGATCCGTTCCCGGATCGGGGGCCCTCGATACATGCTGTCTTAGGGGCAGCAGCAGGTTTCCTGGCCTGCTTGCCCTTGTTCCAGGACTGGTTAGGTCTCCAGCCTTGTCTGTAGCGAGCAACAGCTCCTTCCTGTTTTGGTGCAGAGGAAGTTGATGCTGCTCCTGCTTTGAAATTACGAAAGGAACGAAAATTAGACTGTCTAGCCTTAGGTTTGGCTCTGTCTTGAGGCAGGGCATGGCCTTTACCTCCTGTAATGTCAGCGATAATTTCTTTCAACCCGGGCCCGAATAAGGTCTGCCCTTTGAAAGGTATATTAAGCAATTTAGATTTAGAAGTAACGTCAGCTGACCAGGATTTTAGCCACAGTGCTCTGCGTGCCTGAATGGCGAATCCGGAATTCTTAGCCGTAAGTTTAGTTAAATGTACTACGGCATCTGAAATAAATGAGTTAGCTAACTTAAGGGCTTTAAGCTTGTGTGTAATCTCATCTAATGGAGCTGATTCAAGTGTCTCTTCCAGAGACTCAAACCAAAATGCTGCTGCAGCCGTGACAGGCGCAATGCATGCAAGAGGTTGCAATATAAAACCTTGTTGAACAAACATTTTCTTAAGGTAACCCTCTAACTTTTTATCCATTGGATCTGAAAAGGCACAGCTATCCTCCACCGGGATAGTGGTACGCTAAAGTAGAAACTGCTCCCTCCACCTTAGGGACCGTTTGCCATAAGTCCCGTGTGGTGGCGTCTATTGGAAACATCTTTCTAAATATCGGAGGGGGTGAGAACGGCACACCGGGTCTATCCCACTCCTTAATAACAATTTCAGTAAGTCTCTTAGGTATAGGAAAAACGTCAGTACTCGCCGGTACCCGCAAAATATTTATCCAACCTACACATTTTCTCTGGTATTGCAACTGTGTTACAATCATTCAGAGCCGCTAACACCTCCCCTAGTAATACACGGAGGTTTTCCAGCTTAAATTTAAAATTTGAAATATCTGAATCCAGTTTGTTTGGATCAGAACCGTCACCCGCAGAATGAAGCTCTCCGTCCTCATGTTCTGCAAATTGTGACGCAGTGTCTGACATGGCCCTAATATTATCAGCGCACTCTGTTCTCACCCAGAGTGATCACGCTTACCTCTTAGTTCTGGTAATTTAGCCAAAACTTCAGTCATAACAGTAGCCATATCCTGTAATGTGATTTGTAATGGCCGCCCAGATGTACTCGGCGCTACAATATCACGCACCTCCCGAGCGGGAGATGCAGGTACTGACACGTGAGGCGAGTTAGTCGGCATAACTCTCCCCTCGTTGTTTGGTGAAATATGTTCAATTTGTACAGATTGACTTTTATTTAAAGTAGCATCAATACAGTTAGTACATAAATTTCTATTGGGCTCCACTTTGGCTTTAGCACATATAGCACAGATATCTTCCTCTGAATCAGACATGTTTAACACACTAGCAAATAAACTAGCAACTTGGAAATACTTTTCAAGTAATTTACTATAATATGAAAACGTACTGTGCCTATAAGAAGCACAGAAAAAGTTATGACAGTTGAAAATTAATAAACTGAAAAGTTATAGCATCAAATCTTTGTAAAAAACACAATTTTAGCAAAGGATTGCTCCCATTAGCAAAGGATAACTAACCCTCATAGCAGAAAAAAATTAAAAAAAAAATACAGAAATAAACGTTTTTTTATCACAGTCAACTACAATCTCACAGCTCTGCTGTGAGTGATTACCTCACTCAAAACAAGTTTTGAAGACCCCTGAGTTCTGAACCGGATCATGCAGGGAAGACAATAAACTTCTGATGCGTAGCAAAAGCACCTCTCCCCCTCACACATAACAGTGAGAGAGATCAGTAAACTGTCATAAATTAAATAAAACGACTGCCAAGTGGAAAAAAATAGTGCCCAAAACATTTTTTCACCCAGTACCTCAGAAAATTAAACGATTTTACATGCCAGCAAAAAACGTTTAACATTAATAAATTGAGTTTTATTAAAAAGCCTGTTGCTAGTCCCTGCAAATTAGGCTAAAGTTTTATGCATACAGTATAATTCCAGTGAAGTGCCATTCCCCAGAATACTGAAGTGTAAAATATACATACATGACAGCCTGATACCAGTTGCTGCTACTGCATTTAAGGCTGAGTTTACATTATATCGGTATGGCAGAATTTTCTCATCAATTCCATTGTCAGAAAATAATAAGCTGCTACATACCTCTTTGCAGATTAATCTGCCCGCTGTCCCCTGATCTGAAGTTTACCTCTCCTCAGATGGCCGAGAAACAGCAATATGATCTTAACTACTCCGGCTAAAATCATAGAAAAACTCAGGTAGATTCTTCTTCAAATTCTACCAGAGAAGGAATAACACACTCCGGTGCTATTATAAAATAACAAACTTTTGATTGAAGGTATGAAACTAAGTATAATCACCACAGTCCTCTCACACATCCTATCTATTCGTTGGGTGCAAGAGAATGACTGGTAATGGCAGTTAGGGGAGGAGCTATATAGCAGCTCTGCTGGGTGAATCCTCTTGCACTTCCTGTTGGGGAGGAGTTAATATCCCATAAGTAATGGATGATCCGTGGACTGGATACACTTAACAAGAGAAAATTGTATTTTTAGTTCTGATTTAAAACATTCTGGATTTGGTTTAAATAATCCATTGTACAGCTATACCTTACTTTACAGCGCTTCGCTAATACAGCACTTTGTGGAGATGAAGTTCAACCTCCAAGGACTGTGAAACAGTGCTGTATTCATCGTTAGATTGAAAATAAGACAAATTCCTTCATTTGCATCAAAGGCAGGCAGTTATTTCCCTATATTTATCTGAAAATCCATTTATTGCAAATAAACATTCAATATCTTTTCCTAGGGAGAACAGCGGCAAAGAGGTTAAACACATATGTAAAGTACCACATAGGCCCCACAGTGCACTGCTTTGCGACTAGTGCTGCTGATTGGGTCAGTATAATTTTACACTTGGAACCAGCAGTGCTCTGCAGGTACCAAGTGGTTATTTATCACATTTATAGTGGTGTATCTATGTATTTAGTAGTCCTATATAGCGTAAATAATAGATATGAGAATGCAAGGGTATAAAACAGTGTCTTCTAGTTCCAGGCCTTACATGAGCTGTGTGCTTCGGATACAATAATAAAGATCTAACCACACCTGGTAGCTACTATTTAAGTGTTAGACCATTATCTAGAGCGGATTTAACAGCTTATAAATGCACCCTTATCCTAAGGCTTGTTGTTTTACACTGAGAAGCTGCTGACATGCAACATGGTGCCACTATAAGTTTCTCGGCTTATCAGACTCAGTCAGCTGCCATTCTTCAAGCTTTACCAAACAACCACTATGGGATGATGCTGGATTATTTCAGTTTTGAGTGACAGAAAAATAAGCAGTGACTTAAGAGACCATGTTTTGTCTGCAGTTGTTTGTCACATAATGCACAGCAACTGCTGTATTTCTGACCTTTCAGTAGAGTTAATGTCTAGGTTTCTGCAATAAACTGTAAACACACTTTGTGTATATATATTTAAAACTTCTGCCTTGCACCTATATTGAACAAAACTCCAATATGGTATCCTTATGTCTAAAGGTCAGATTTCCCATTTATATCTATAGAGAGATTTGTATTTATAGCATGATAGTGAAGGCAGATTATTATTGTATTAATATTGGAAGTCTGGCACCCAAATGGTTAAGATTCTGAAAAGTTGTATTACTACAGCTAGTCACAATAAAAACCTTAATAGGAAATAGAATGAGATTTATTACAGATGTTAACAAAACAACGTACCAACGTACTTACCACCTGCATGGCTGAACTCCTTGGAGGATGTGGTTCAATAAGCAGTTGTGAAGCCGTCTGTCCAAAACTTCGGATTTGAGCTTCCGCTCCCTTAGGAACAAGAAAGATAGTTTATATTTAGCACATTTTAATCTAAAAACATATAGCTACCACCCAAACAACATTTTATAAACTTTGTCTTGTGTGACACTCAGAATGACCCTGTGCATTCTTTACTTGGCAGTACAATACATAGTGATGTCATCTAGATGCTATTTCCATGAGCAAAACATTTATAGATTGAGCTGTAATATCCAGCATAAAATTGCTATTACAATCAGGAATCGCTTGTGGACACAATTCTTGATATCTCTAGAATGTACAGTTTGTTTAATTAATTAACCAGTAGTGATAATTGTAAAATAGAGAGCAAAGCTCAATAGAACTACATTGTAATTGAAACAGGACTGATTGGATATGTAATATACTTAAAGGGACAGTAAACACTTTTGATTGTAATGTAAAATGCTTAACACAACTTTGCAAAATACTTTCATTATTTATTTTGTCCATTTTTCATATAATTTAATTCTGAAATTATGGATTTTTTAGTCCTAAAAACTGAAAGACCATGTGACAGGATTTACAAGTCTAACCTTGCCACATACTTCTCCCTAAATTGCAGTTTGTTATCTTTTTTTTTCCCCCAGAAGCTAAACACAGGAGATTTTGTTAACACAATGACAATGGCAACCGCAGTCATCTCCAGGCTGCATTCCGGATTGACTCATCCAATAAGGGATGTGGTGGATAGGGTTTAACCTTTGAAAAACAACCGCAGCCAACAAACTTTTGTACCAACATTTAAACTCTGCTCATATGTTACCTTTTTGGAAGACAGCAGAAAATGTCGTAATTGCGAGATGTTTACTGTCCCTTTAATTTCTTCAGTGTTTAACCACACACATTGCATAGGCCAGAGTAATTTTGACAGTGAAGAAAAAGCCTCTACACATAGTTCAAAAAAGTTATTTATTGAAATGTTAAGGGACATGAAACCTCAAATTTTTCTTTAATGATTCAGATAGAACATACAATTTTAAACAACGTACCAATTTACTTCTATTGTCAAATTTGCTTCATTCACTTGGTATCATTTGCTGAAGGAGCAGTAATGCACTACTGAGAGTTAGCTGAACACATCTAGTCAGCCAATCACAAGAGACAAATGTGTGCAGGCACCAATCACCAGCTAGAGCCCACTAGTGTAGGATATGTACATATTTTTATTTATTTTTTTAACAATGAATACCAAGAGTACATTTGAAAATATAAGTGAATTTAAAAGTGGCTTAAATTACATGCTCTGTCAGATTTGTGCAAGTGTATTATTGACTATCCCTTCAAGCAGTGTGTGTGTGTAATGTTTAAGATAGCCTAAAACAGTGGGTGTTTTTGCAACAACATCTGGGATGACCTAACATTTAGCATCAGCTCCTATTTTTTTTTCAAAGCACTAATAATCAGCAACATAACCTTTTTCAGGTAAAAAACACAATTTATGCTTACCTGATAAATTTATTTCTCTTGTGGTGTATCCAGTCCACGGATCATCCATTACTTGTGGGATATTCTCATTCCCAACAGGAAGTTGCAAGAGGACACCCACAGCAGAGCTGTAATATAGCTCCTCCCCTAACTGTCATAGCCAGTCATTCGACCGAAAACAAGCCGAGAAAGGAGGAACCATAGGGTGCAGTGGTTACTGTAGTTTAAATTTAAAAATTACCTGCCTTAAAATGACAGGGCGGGCCGTGGACTGGATACACCACAAGAGAAATAAATTTATCAGGTAAGCATAAATTGTGTTTTCTCTTGTAAGGTGTATCCAGTCCACGGATCATCCATTACTTGTGGGATACCAATACCAAAGCTAAAGTACACAGATGAAGGGAGGGACAAGGCAGGTACTTAAATGGAAGGTACCACTGCCTGTAAAACCTTTCTCCCAAATATAGCCTCCGAAGAAGCAAAAGTATCAAATTTGTAAAATTTTTAAAAAATATGAAGCGAAGACCAAGTCGTCGCCTTGCAAATCTGATCAAAAGAAGCCTCATTTTTAAAGGCCCAAGTGGAAGCCACAGCTCTAGTGGAATGAGCTGTAATCCTTTCAGGAGGTTGCTGTCCAGCAGTCTCATAGGCTAAGCGGATTAAGCTTCTTAGTCAAAAAGAAAAAGAGGTTGCCGAAGCCTTTTGACCTCTCCTCTGTCCAGAGTAGACAACAAACAAAGCAGATGTTTGACGAAAATCTTTAGTAGCTTGTAAGTAAAACTTTAAAGCACAGACCACGTCCAAATTGTGTAACACAAGGATGGAACAACAATCTCTTGATTGATATTCTTGTTAGATACCACCTTAGGTAAGAACCCAGGTTTGGTACGCAGGACTACCTTATCCGTATGAAAAATCAGATAAGGAGAATCACATTGTAAGGCAGATAGCTCAGAGACTCTACGAGCAGAGGAAATAGCTACCAAAAAAAAAAAAAAAGAACTTTCCAAGATAAAAGCTTGATATCTATGGAATGAAGAGGTTCAAACGGAACTCCTTGAAGAACCTTAAGAACCAAGTTTAAGCTCCATGGTGGAGCAACAGGTTTAAACACAGGCTTGATTCTAACTAAAGCCTGACAAAATGCCTGAACGTCTGGAACATCTGCCAGACGCTTAACTAGCTGACAATCCTTTTTCCAAACCTTCTTGGAGAAAAGATAATATCCTAGCAATCCTGACCTTACTCCATGAGTAACCCTTGGATTCACACCAATAAAGATATCTACGCCATACCTTATGGTAAATTTTCCTGGTGACAGGCTTTCGTGCCTGTCTTAAGGTATCAATAACTGACTCGGAGAAGCCACGCTTTGATAAAATCAAGCGTTCAATCTCCAGGCAGTCAGCCTCAGAGAAATTAGATTTGGATGGTTGAAAGGACCCTGAAGTAGAAGGTCCTGTTTCAGAGGCAGAGACCATGGTGGAAAGGATGACATGTCCACTAGATCTGCATACCAGGTCCTGCGTGGCCACGCAGGTGCTATCAGAATCACCAATGCTCTCTCCTGCTTGATCTTGGCAATCAGTCGAGGGAGCAGAGGAAACGGTGGAAAAACATAAGCAAGGTTGAAAGACCAGGGCGCTGCTAGAGCATCTATCAGTGTCGCCTTGGGATCCCTGGACCTGGATCTGTAACACGGAAGCTTGGCGTTCTGGCGAGACGCCATGAGATCCAGTTCTGGTTTGCCCCAATGATGAATCAGTTGTGCAAATGCCTCCGGATGGAGTTCCCACTCTCCCGGATGAAAAGTCTGACGACTTAGAAAATCTGCCTCCCAGTGCTCTACACCTGGGATATGGATAGCTGATAGGTGACAACAGTGAATCTCTGCCCAGCGAATTATTTTTGAAACTTCTAATATCTCTAGGGAACTTCTCGTTCCCCCTTGATGGTTGATGTAAGCTACAGTCGTGATGTTGTCCGACTGAAATCTGATGTACCTCAGAGTTGCTAACTGAGGCCAAGCCTGAAGAGCCTTGAATATCGCTCTTAGTTCCAGAATATTTAATGGAAGGAGAGACTCCTCCTGAGTCCACGATCCCTGAGCCTTCAGGGAGTTCCAGACTGCACCCCAACCTAGAAGGCAGGCATCTGTCGTAACAATTGTCCAATCTGGCCTGCGAAAGGTCATACCTTTGGACAGATGGACCCCAGATAGCCACCAGAGAAGAGAATCCCTGGTCTCTTGGTCCAGATTCAGTTGAGGGGACAAATCTGTGTAATCCCCGCTCCACTGACTGAGCATGCATAGTTGCAGCGGTCTGAGATGTAAGCGTGCAAACGGCACTATGTCCATTGCCGCTACCATTAAGCCGATTACTTCCATACACTGAACCACCGAAGGGCGCGGAATGGAATGAAGAACCCGGCAGGAATTTAGAAGCTTTGATAACCTGGACTCCGTCAGGTGAATTTTCATTTCTACAGAATCTATCAGAGTCCCTAGAAAGGAAACTCTTGTGAGTGGGGATAGAGAACTCTTTTCCTCGTTCACTTTCCACCCATGCGACCACAGAAATGCCAGTACTACGTCCGTATGAGAATTGGCAATTTGTAAGTTTGACGCCTGTATCAGGATGTCGTCTAAATAAGGGGCTACTGCTATGCCCCGCAGCCTTAGGACCGCCATAAGTGACCCTAGAACCTTTGTAAAGATTCTTGGGGCTGTAGCTAATCCCAAGGGAAGAGCTACAACTGGTAATGCCTGTCTTAAAAGGCAAACCTGATAAACCAATGATGATCTTTGTGTATCGGAATGTGAAGATAAGCATCCTTTAGATCCACTGTAGTCATATATTGACCCTCCTGGATCAGTGGTAGGATGGTACGAATAGTTTCCATCTTGAACGACGGAACTTTGAGGAATTTGTTTAAGATCTTTAGATCTAAAATTGGTCTGAAGGTTCCCTCTTTTTTGGGAACCACAAACAGATTTGAGTAAAAACCCTGTCCCTGTTCCTCCTTTGGAACTGGATGGATCACTCCCATAACTAGGAGGACTCGTACACAGTGTAAGAATGCCTCTCTCTTTATCTGGTGTGCAGATAATTGTGAAAGGTGAAATCTCCCTTTTGGGGGGGAAGCTTTGAAGTCCAGAAGATATCCCTGGGATATAATTTCCAACGCCCAGGGATCCTGAACATCTCTCTTGCCCACGCCTGGGCAGAGTGTGAAAGTCTGCCCCCTACTAGATCCGTTCCCGGATAGGGGGCCGTTCCTTCATGCTGTCTTAGAGGCAGCAGCAGGCTTTTTTTACCTGCTTACCTTTTTTCCATGTCAGGTTTGGTCTCCAGACCGTCTTGGATTGAGCAAAAGTTCCCTCTTGTTTATTATTAGAGGAAGTTGATGCCGCACCTGCCTTGAAGTTTTGAAAGGCACGAAAATTAGACTGTTTGGCCCTAGATTTGGACCTGACCTGAGGAAGGGCATGACCTTTTCCTCCAGTGATATCAGCAATAATCTCCTTCAACCAGGCCCGAATAGGGTCTGCCCCTTGAAGGGAATGTTAAGTAGCTTAGATTTTGAAGTCACGTCAGCTGACCATGATCTAAGCCATAGCGCTCTGCGCGCCTGTATAGCAAAACCAGAATTCTTAGCCGTTAGTTTAGTCAAATGAACAATGGCATCAGAATAAAAGAATTGACTATCTTAAGTGCTCTAAGTTTTTACAGTGTGTATAATAGGCTAACAGAGCATTGCACCCACTTGCAAATGGATGATTAACCCCTTAGTTCAAAAAACGGATCAAAAAAACGAAATAGACGTTTTTTAACAGTCACAACCAACTGCCACAGCAAGCTGTGGCCCTACCTTCCCCAATAAACGACTTTGGAAAGCCTTTGGGCCCTTTAGAGATGTCCTATAGCATTCAGAGGGCCTTTGAGGGAAGCTGGAAGTCACAGTTTGTAATTTTAACTGCACCAACTGTAACTTTTATACTACAACAGTGGAAATTGTTTCTAGTCAAAATTTAAGCCAGCCATGTGGTAAAAACTAGGCCCCAATAAAGTTTTATCACCAAAGCATATATAAAAACGATTAAACATGCCAGCAAACGTTTTATATTGTAAATATCATAAGGGTATTACCCCTGGGAGTAAGCATGATACCAGTCGTTATCAAATCACTGTTTTCAGGCTTAACTTACATTAATCCGGTATCAGCAGCATTTTCTAGTGTTTTCCATCTCTAGAAAAAATTATAACTGCACATACCTGATAGCAGAATAAACTGCACGCCATTCTCTCGCTGAAGTTACCTCATCTGTGTAATCCCCTCAGACATATGTGAGAATAGCAATGGATCTTAGTTACAACCTGCTAAGATCATAGAAACCTCAGGCAGATTCTTCTTCTATTTACTGCCTGAGATAAAAAAGCACAACTCCGGTACTATTTAAAAATAACAAACTTTTGATTGAAGAAAATAAACTAGCTATATTTAACCACTCTCTCCTACAACGTCCTAGCTTGTTGAGAGTTGCAAGAGAATGACTGGCTATGACAGTTAGGGGAGGAGCTATATTACAGCTCTGCTGTGGGTGTCCTCTTGCAACTTCCTGTTGGGAATGAGAATATCCCACAAGTAATGGATGATCCGTGGACTGGATACACCACAAGAGAAATAAATTTATCAGGTAAGCATAAATTGTGTTTTTTACCTGAAAAAGGTAATGTTGCTGATTATTAGTGCTTTGAAAAAAAAATAGGAGCTGATGCTAAATGTTAGGTCATCCCAGATGTTGTTGCAAAAACACCCACTGTTTTAGGCTATCTTAAACATTACACACACACACTGCTTGAAGGGATAGTCAATAATACACTTGCACAAATCTGACAGAGCATGTAATTTAAGCCACTTTTAAATTCACTTATATTTTCAAATGTACTCTTGGTATTCATTGTTAAAAAATAAATAAAAATATGTACATATCCTACACTAGTGGGCTCTAGCTGGTGATTGGTGCCTGCACACATTTGTCTCTTGTGATTGGCTGACTAGATGTGTTCAGCTAACTCTCAGTAGTGCATTACTGCTCCTTCAGCAAATGATACCAAGAGAATGAAGCAAATTTGATAATAGAAGTAAATTGGTAAGTTGTTTAAAATTGTATGTTCTATCTGAATCATTAAAGAAACATTTGAGGTTTCATGTCCCTTAACATTTCAATAAATCACTTTTTTGAACTATGTGTAGAGGCTTTTTCTTCACTGTCAAAATTACTCTGGCCTATGCAATGTGTGTGGTTAAACACTGAAGAAATTAAAGGGACAGAAAACATCTCGCAATTACGACATTTTCTGCTGTCTTCCAAAAAGGTAACATATGAGCAGAGTTTAAATGTTGGTACAAAAGTTTGTTGGCTGCGGTTGTTTTTCAAAGGTTAAACCCTATCCACCACATCCCTTATTGGATGAGTCAATCTGGAATGCAGCCTGGAGATGACTGCGGTTGCCATTGTCATTGTGTTAACAAAATCTCCTGTTGGGAATGAGAATATCCCACAAGTAATGGATGATCCGTGGACTGGATACACCTTACAAGAGAAATATAAATTAAAAATTGAATGCAAAAATGTTAAACATTTGACACTTATTTATGTATATAAAAAGTTTAGAAATTTTAAATTATATATTTTCTTTTAGTATTGAATAAGATACTGGAAACTCAAAGCTCAGAATCAAATAAATTAGAAACATAATTTTAATTAAGTGAGAATCAATGCTGCAGCTTTAAATAATAATTATTACACCATAAAAAGGTTAAAGGTTCAATATAATCTTTTTTTTTTACCTTTTCTTTTTTTATGAATTGAAATTTTGTTTCATCAGCAATAGCGTATACCTATGTTCATGTGCTAAATCTAAGAAATGTATAGTACTCTTATATCTTTCAGGATATTACATAATAAGTTTAAATTTTCTACTGTTTCTTACTGTTGGTTGAAATAATGAACTTGGTATATCAGTAATGATCAGGAATCACAAAAAAGTTGAAAATTTGAAGTGATTTGGTTTCAGTAAATTTAAGATCTTTCTAGTAAACATTTTAGTTGTTTTAGTATCCATGTCAATGATAAATTATGGTTCTACATCAGAATATCAAAGCATCAAGAAAAGGACAAACCATATTGTTGGAAAAAATTTGCACTTAAAAAATGGAACATTTAAAGTAAATCAATTTAGTAATTTTTTTATATATATATATATTTTAAGCTTAAAGGGACAGTCTACTCCAAATGTGTTATTGTTTAAAAAACATAATTTATGCTTACCTGATAAATTTATTTCTCTTGTAGTGTATCCAGTCCACGGATCATCCATTACTTATGGGATATTAACTCCTCCCCAACAGGAAGTGCAAGAGGATTCACCCAGCAGAGCTGCTATATAGCTCCTCCCCTAACTGCCATTACCAGTCATTCGACCGAAAACATGCAGAGAAAGGAAAACCATAGGGTACAGTGGTGACTGTAGTTTAATGGAAAAATTACCTGCCTTAAAGTGACAGGGCGGGCCGTGGACTGGATACACTACAAGAGAAATAAATTTATCAGGTAAGCATAAATTATGTTTTCTCTTGTTAAGTGTATCCAGTCCACGGATCATCCATTACTTATGGGATACCAATACCAAAGCTAAAGTACACGGATGACGGGAGGGACAGGCAGGCTCTTTATACGGAAGGAACCACTGCCTGAAGAACCTTTCTCCCAAAAACAGCCTCCGAAGAAGCAAAAGTGTCAAATTTGTAAAATTTGGAAAAAGTATGAAGAGAAGACCAAGTTGCAGCCTTGCAAATCTGTTCAACAGAAGCCTCATTCTTAAAGGCCCAAGTGGAAGCCACAGCTCTAGTAGAATGTGCTGTAATTCTTTCAGGAGGCTGCTGTCCAGCAGTCTCATAGGCTAACCGTATTATGCTACGAAGCCAAAAGGAGAGAGAGGTAGCCGAAGCTTTTTGACCTCTCCTCTGACCAGAATAAACGACAAACAGGGAAGACGTTTGTCGAAAATCCTTAGTTGCCTGTAGATAAAATTTCAGGGCACGGACTACATCTAGATTGTGTAGCAGACGTTCCTTTTTCGAAGAAGGATTAGGACACAAAGATGTAACCACAATCTCTTGATTGATATTCCTGTTAGTGACCACCTTAGGTAGGAACCCAGGTTTAGTACGCAGAACTACCTTGTCTGAATGAAAAATCAGATAAGGAGAATCACAATGTAAGGCAGATAACTCAGAGACTCTTCGAGCCGAGGAAATCGCCATTAAAAACAGAACTTTCCAAGATAACAACTTGATATCAATGGAATGAAGGGGTTCAAACGGAACCCCCTGTAAAACATTAAGAACTAAGTTCAAACTCCATGGTGGAGCAACAGTTTTAAACACAGGCTTGATCCTAGCTAAAGCCTGACAAAAAGCTTGAACGTCCGGAACTTCTGACAGACGTTTGTGTAAAAGAATGGACAGAGCTGAAATCTGTCCCTTTAAGGAACTAGCGGATAAACCCTTTTCTAAACCTTCTTGTAGAAAAGACAATATCCTCGGAATCCTAACCTTACTCCATGAGTAACTCTTGGATTCGCACCAATATAAGTATTTGCGCCATATCTTATGGTAAATCTTTCTGGTAACAGGCTTCCTAGCCTGTATTAAGGTATCAATAACTGACTCAGAAAAACCACGTTTTGATAAAATCAAGCGTTCAATTTCCAAGCAGTCAGCTTCAGAGGAATTAGATTTTGATGTTTGAAGGGACCCTGGATCAGAAGGTCCTGTTTCAGAGGTAGCGACCAAGGTGGACAGGATGACATGTCCACTAGATCTGCATACCAAGTCCTGCGTGGCCATGCAGGCGTTATTAGAATCACTGATGCTCTCTCCTGTTTGATTCTGGCAATCAATCGAGGAAGCATCGGGAAGGGTGGAAACACATAAGCCATCCCGAAGGTCCAAGGTGCTGTCAAAGCATCTATCAGAACCGCTCCCGGATCCCTGGATCTGGACCCGTAACGAGGAAGCTTGGCGTTCTGTCGAGACGCCATGAGATCTATCTCTGGTTTGCCCCAACGTCGAAGTATTTGGGCAAAGACCTCCGGATGAAGTTCCCACTCCCCCGGATGAAAAGTCTGACGACTTAAGAAATCCGCCTCCCAGTTCTCCACTCCCGGGATGTGGATTGCTGACAGGTGGCAAGAGTGAGACTCTGCCCAGCGAATTATCTTTGATACTTCCATCATTGCTAGGGAGCTTCTTGTCCCTCCCTGATGGTTGATGTAAGCTACAGTCGTGATGTTGTCCGACTGAAACCTGATGAACCCCCGAGTTGTTAACTGGGGCCAAGCCAGAAGGGCATTGAGAACTGCTCTCAATTCCAGAATGTTTATTGGTAGGAGACTCTCCTCCTGATTCCATTGTCCCTGAGCCTTCAGAGAATTCCAGACAGCGCCCCAACCTAGTAGGCTGGCGTCTGTTGTTACAATTGTCCAGTCCGGCCTGCTGAATGGCATCCCCCTGGACAGATGTGGCCGAGAAAGCCACCATAGAAGAGAATTTCTGGTCTCTTGATCCAGATTCAGAGTAGGGGACAAGTCTGAGTAATCCCCATTCCACTGACTTAGCATGCACAATTGCAGCGGTCTGAGATGTAGACGTGCAAAGGGTACTATGTCCATTGCTGCTACCATTAAGCCGATCACCTCCATGCATTGAGCTACTGACGGGTGTTGAATGGAATGAAGGACACGGCATGCATTTTGAAGCTTTGTTAACCTGTCTTCTGTCAGGTAAGTCTTCATTTCTACAGAATCTATAAGAGTCCCCAAGAAGGGAACTCTTGTGAGTGGAAAGAGAGAACTCTTCTTTTCGTTCACCTTCCATCCAAACATTTTTTCACCCAGTACCTCAGAAAATTAAACGATTTTACATGCCAGCAAAAAACGTTTAACATTAATAAATTGAGTGTTATTAAAAAGCCTGTTGCTAGTCCCTGCAAATTAGGCTAAAGTTTTATGCATACAGTATAATTCCAGTGAAGTGCCATTCCCCAGAATACTGAAGTGTAAAATATACATACATGACAGCCTGATACCAGTTGCTGCTACTGCATTTAAGGCTGAGTTTACATTATATCGGTATGGCAGAATTTTCTCATCAATTCCATTGTCAGAAAATAATAAGCTGCTACATACCTCTTTGCAGATTAATCTGCCCGCTGTCCCCTGATCTGAAGTTTACCTCTCCTCAGATGGCCGAGAAACAGCAATATGATCTTAACTACTCCGGCTAAAATCATAGAAAAACTCAGGTAGATTCTTCTTCAAATTCTACCAGAGAAGGAATAACACACTCCGGTGCTATTATAAAATAAACTTTTGATTGAAGGTATGAAACTAAGTATAATCACCACAGTCCTCTCACACATCCTATCTATTCGTTGGGTGCAAGAGAATGACTGGTAATGGCAGTTAGGGGAGGAGCTATATAGCAGCTCTGCTGGGTGAATCCTCTTGCACTTCCTGTTGGGGAGGAGTTAATATCCCATAAGTAATGGATGATCCGTGGACTGGATACACTTAACAAGAGAAAGATAGATAATCCCTTTATTACCCATTTCCCAGTTTTGCATAACCAACACAGTTATATTAATACACTTTTTACATCTGTGATTACCTTGTATCTAAGCTTCTGCAGACTGCCCCCTTATTTCAGTTCTTTTGACAGACATGCATTTAAGCCAATCAGGGCTGACTCCTAGGTAACTACATAGGAGTGAACACAATGTTATATATATGGCACACCTGAACTAGCAATGTCTAGCTGTAAAAAATAAATAAAAAAGTACTGAGATAAGAGGTGGCTTTCAAGGGCTTAGAAACTGGCGTATGAGCCAATCTAGGTTTAGCTTTCAACAAAGAATACCAAGAGAACAAGGCAAATTTGACAATAAAAGTAAATTGGAAAGTTGTTTAATTTGCATGCCCTATCTGAATCATGAAAGTTTAATTTTGACTAGACTGTCCCTTTAAAAAGTGCAGAAGTTCTGTAATGCAATTCTAAGGAAAATTAGTGTTCTAGTTATATTGCTAGAAAGAAAACAGAAGAATGTTTCCACAATGGGCCTAATATAGGAAGCCGGTGCGCCCCGGCTTTGTGGCGAAGGGCAGCAGACACTGTAAGTCTGATACTGTATGTATCATTAAACACTCTTGAGTGTGTAAAGTTGCCCCCTTCTCTTGTGGAAGGGCCTGTCAATCACCCCTAATGAACGTTTTCAGGGTGATTTCTATCTGCCAACTCAGAGGTGGTGGAGATGGTAAGAAATAGCAGTCAGATGCCACTAATATTGAACATCCTCTAGAAAACAACAAGCAAAATATGCTCCTACTGTTAAATCAATCACTTTTGATTTCATAAAGTATGTTAAATAGTATTACGATCTTCTGCTAAATGTTTATCATATATAAAACTTAAAGAAAATAGTTATACTTACTTTGCTATACAGTTTGGCTTACATGGAGTAAACATTTTTGTATTATGCACATTTAAAAGCTATTTGTCTCTCAAACACAGTTGAGCTACTGTGGTTTTATAATTAAAGTTGCACATTTGTAATGAAATACTCGATAGGGTAGACTCAAAAGGTCACCTAAAGTCAAACAAAATAAATATGCTCTACTCCTTACACACAGTTTGTCCCAGACCGAAGAGTAAAAGGAAAGAAATGAAAACTTGGAATACTTAGTAAAGTTGTTTTTGGCTTGTGTTCTGTACAGATAGTAAGAACCTGAAAACTTTCTCTGCTTAGTCCTGGGAAATGTGCGTTCAATAGGACCCCTGCTCTAACAGAAAAGTCCTAGAATAGAAAAGCAAAAGAGAGCGGCAGTGGAAACCACTACACATGTGGATGCAGTTAAGGAAAAAACAGATGTTTGTTACTTTTCCTTTGCAGACACACCAAGGCACAAAATTGCTTTTTTTCATTACTGTGTCTGATATAACTAAGGTCCTGAATTGAGAAAAGAAAGCAGACAGACTGATAGGAAAGGGCAAGATGTTGTGTACAGACTTTTTATGACAAGCATTATACTTACAGGGTTTGGAGCCCCACATTTATTGCAAACAGTCATTAAATACTAAGAACCTTAAAACAAGGCCTGATCATAAACTACATAATTAACATACTAAAATACTAATATCCTTCCTAATCTATGACAGCTGGATTACCTGGAAGGCAACCACATGTACTATTGCTTAGTCTGCAAATGTAAAAAGTGTCTCATTGTTTGTGGGGTAAAGACCTGTGACAAAGATGGGCCATATACAGAAGACATATTTCATGCACAGATATTTCAGAGATTCCAAAAACTATATTAAAAGGGACATGGAAAGAGCGTATAAACTGTAATGCAACACTTCAAGTCTTTCATCCCGAGGTGAATCATGTTAACAAAATGAATGTTCTTATTTTACATAGCCTGAAAGCAAACTTTTGAGTATTGTTTTTATGTTGTAAAGTGGGATAACCAAAAGCCACGTTGGATGAGCCATTGTTGCCAAACGAAATGCATTCCTAACAATGCTGCCTGTTGCCTAGGGGATAATAAAAACAAATACTGAACAGCGGAGCTACTTAACCCTTTCCCGCCTTGAGGACATTCCATGCCATCATAACTGCGCTAGGCTTTAGCGCTGTTAGGACGGCATGGAACGTCCTAGCCGTTTGCCTGTCCTGAAGCCATAGCGGCTTGGTAAATAGGAGGGCAGGCTGGGGGGCGTGCCTAGTGTCATAGGCACTCCCCCATGACCCAATCCAATCATTTAAATCACGCAATCGTTCATGTGATTTCAATTTGTTTACATTAGATTCCGATGTAGACAATTTAGTCCAGGCGGGAAAGAGTTAAAGAGCTGTACTACTAAGAATTTAGGGTGGTTCAGAAGTTGCCCCACAATAGTGTCACTTTAAATGTGAAGTAGCATCACTCTATGCTATAAACTAGTGTTTTTCAACTGCAGTCCTCAGGACACACTAACGGGCCAGATATTCATTATATCTCACTGGTTTTCAAACCTGTCCTCAGGCCTCCCTAACAGGCCACAATTTGAGGATATCTGAACTGGAGCACAGGTGAAATAATCAGCTGATTAGTAAACCTAGTAATTTTACCTGCTCTCATACAAGGTGATGCAGAAAACCTGACCTGTTGGGGAGACCTGAGGATAGGTTTGAAAACCACTGTTACATCTGAACTAGAGCACAGATGAAACAATCAGCTGATGGGTGAGAGATATGTATGCGCATTATTGGGGGTTTTGTTATTCGTTAGTGAAACTAAGCTCAAAAATCTCAGCAGTCTGCAACATTCGGCTATCTTCTGCTCTGCTGTTATTTGAAAATGGGCATCACACAAGTATCTGTGCACATACAAATATTTGTGTATTGCACTTTTTTTCTCAAATAAATCCTGCACTGAAAATAGCTGAATGCCGCAGACTGCTGTCATTGTTGGGCTTCATTATTTATTAGTAAAACAAGAGCAGGTTGGTAACAATGGTTACTGATTAGCTAATTATTTCACCTGTACTCTGGTTAAGAGGAGGACTGGAGTTGAAAAAAACATAATTTATGCTTACTTGATAAATTTCTTTCCGGATATGGTGAGTCCACGGAATCATCAATTACTATTGGGAATATCACTCCTGGCCAGCAGGAGGAGGGAAAGAGCACTACAGCTATATATGTCACTTCCCTTACCCATAACCTTACCCTTATTCGGCCGAAGGAAAAATGGAAAAAGAAGATAACACAAAAGTGTAGAGGTGCCTGAGGTTTTAGAAAAAATAACTGTCTGAGCAGTGGACTCACCATACCTGGAAATAAATAAATTTATCAAGTAAGCATAAATTATGTTTTCTTTCCTAAGATATGGTGAGTCCACGGAATCATCAATTACTAGTGGGAATCAATATCCAAGCTAGAGGACACAGATGATAAGGGAGGGACAAGACAGGTAGACCTAAACAGAAGGAACCACCGCTTGAAGAATCCTTCTCTCAAAAGAAGCCTCAGCTAAGGCAAAAGTATCAAATTTATAAAACTTTGAAAAAGTATGCAGAGAGGACCAAGTTGCAGCCTTGCAAAACTTTTCCACAGAAGCTTAATTTTTAAATGCCCAGGAAGAAGAAACAGCCCTCGTGGAATGAGCAGTGATTCTCTCAGAAGGTTACTGTCCAGCAATCTCATAGGTCAAACGAATAATACTCCTTAGCGAAAGAGAAGTAGCCGTAGCTTTCCGACCCTTGCGCTTCCCAGAAAAACAAACAAAGCAGAAGACGGACGAACAGCTAGGTTGTGCAATAAACGCTCTTTAGGGGAAGAAGGATTAGAACACAAAGAAGGAACCACAATCTCCTGATTAATATTCTTATTTGAAACAACCTTAGGTAGGAAACCTAATTTAGTACATAAAACCACCTTATCAGAAAGAAAAATAAGATAAGGAGAATCAAACTGCAAAGCAGAGAGTTCCGAAACTCTCCAAGCAGAAGAAATAACAAGAAACAAAACATTCCAAGTGATATCTAAGGAATGCATAGGTTCAAACAGAGCCTGCTGTAAAACTCGAAGAACAAGGTTAAGACTCCAGGGAGGAGTGACGGTCTTAAACACAGGCCTAATCCTAACCCAAAGCCTGACAAAAATATTGCACGTCTGGAGCATCCTCCAAACGCTTATGCAACAAAATAGACAACGCAGAAATCTGACCTTTCGGAGTACTAGCTGACAAACCCTTCTCCAGACCCTCCTGGAGAAAATACAAAATCCTAGGAATCCCGACTCTACTCCAAGAGTAGCCTCTGGATTCACACCAATACAGATATTAACGCCATATCTTACAGTAAATATTTCTTGTCACAGGCTTACGAGCCTGAATCATGGTCTCAATGACCGACTCTGAAAACCCACGCTTAGAAAAATCAAGCGTTCAATCTCCAAGCAGTCAGCTTCAAAGAAACAAGATTTGGATGAAGAAAAGGACCCTGAAGTAGAAGGTCCTTCCTCAGAAGGAGCCTCCACGGAGGTAGAGACATTTCCACTAGATCTGTATACCAGATCCTATGAGGCCACGCCAGCGCTATGAGAATCCCCAACACCATCTCATGCTTGAACTGAGCAATGACTCTTGGCAGGAGAGCGAACGGAGGAAATATGTAGGCTAGACTGAAATTCCAAGGAACCGCCACAGTATCTATCAAGAAAGCCTATGGATCCCTTGACCTCGAGCCATACCTCAGAAGCTTGGCATTCTGCCGAGAAGCCATGAGATTCAGTTCTGGCTGCCCCCAATTGAGGATTAAATTGGATGAAAGGTCAGTCGGCTCAAAAATCCGCCTCGCAATTGTCCACTCCTGGGATGTGGATCGCAGAAAGACAACAGTTGTGAGACACCACCCACTGGATTATCCGGGCCACCTCTAACATGGCCAAGGAACTCTGAGTTCCCCCCTGGTGGTTGATATACGCCACCGAAGTTAAGTTGTCCGACTGAAACCTGATAAACTGGGCTAAGGCTAACTGAGACCAGGCCAGTAGAGCATTGAAAATCGCTCTCAGTTCTAGAATGTTTATAGGGAGAACTGACTCCTCCCGAGTCCAAAGACCCTGAGTCTTCAATGACCCCCAAATTGCTCCCCAAGCTAGAAGGCTGGAATCCGTGGTCACGATCACCCAGGAAGGTCTGCGAAAGCAAGTTCCCTGGGAGAGGTGTTCCTAAGACAACCACCACAGAAGAGAGTCCCTTGTCGCCTGATCCAGAACTATTTGCGGAGACAGATCTGCATTGTCCCCGTTCCATTGCCTTAACATGCATAACTGCAGAGGTCTGAGATGGAACCGAGAAAACGGAATGATGTTCAAGGAAGCTACCATCAGACCAATTACCTCCATACATAGAGCCACTGACGGCTGAGGAGAGGACTGAAGGACAAGACAAGAGTAGAAGATCTTTGTTTTTCTGACCTCTGTCAGAAATATCTTCATTAGTAGGGAGTTTATTATGGTCCCTAAAAACACTACTCTTGTGGCTGGAATCAGAGAACTCTTTCCCAGATTTACCTACCAACCATGGGAGCGAAGAAAAGACAACAAGATCTCCGTATAAGAGTTTGCTTGTTGAAAAGACGGCGCCTGAACCAGAATGTCGTCCAGATAAGGCGCAACAGCAATGCCCCGAGGCCGGATCACTGCCAAAAGAGCCCCCAGGACCTTTGAGAAAATTCTGGGAGCTGTGGCAAGGCCAAAAGGAAGAGCCACACACTGGAAATGATTGTCTAAGAAAGCAAACCTTAGAAACTTGTGATGATCCCGGTGAATGGGAACATGATGAAGGTACGCATCTTTTAAGTCTATGGTTGTCATAAACTGACCCACTTGAACCAAAGGAAGAATGGAATGTATAGTCTCCATCTTGAAGGATGGTACACTGAGGAACTTGTTTAAACACTTTAGGTCTAAAATAGGTCTGAAAGTCCCCTCTTTCTAGGGAACCACAAACAGATTCGAATAAAATCCCAGACCTTGTTCCTATGGAGGAACTGGAACTATAACTCCCAGGGCAAAAAGATCCTTGACACAATTTAAGAACGCCTCTCTCTTTATCTGGTCTACAGATAATCTTGAGAGAAGAAATCTGCCTCTGGGAGGAAAAGTCTTGAATTCTATCTTGTACAATTTCCACGGCCCACAGGTCTGGGACATCTCATATTCAAGCCTAAACAAATTGTGAAAGCCTGCCCCCTACTAGATCCGATCCTGGATTGGGGGCTGACCCATCATGCTGACTTGGAGTCAGCCGCAGGATTCTTAAACTGTTTCCTCTTGTTCCAAGACTGACCAGACTTCCAGGAAGACTTGGATATTTCCTGCTAGGAAGAGGAAGCGGAGGGTTTACCTCTAAAGTTACGAAAGAACCGAAAATTACTTGGACGTCCTTTCTGCTTATTCTTTCTATCTTGAGGAAGAAAAAATCCCTTTCCTCCTGTGATATCTGAAATAATTTCAGCCAGGCCCAAACAAGATCTTACCCTTGTAGGGAATAGCTAATAACAGACTTAGAAGAAACATCCACAGACCAGGATTTTAACCAAAGGGCTTTGCGAGCTAGAACCGCAAAACCAGACATTTTTGCTCCCAGTTAAATGACTTGTAAGGAAGAATCCGTAATAAAGGAATTGGCTAACTTAAGAGCATTAATTCTGTCCTGGATCTCCTCCTTCAGAGGAGCATCTGTCTGAATAGAATCAGACAAAGCATCAAACAAGTAAGCTGCAGCGCTGGTAACAGTAGAAATACACACCGCAGGCTGCCATTTAAGACCTTGGTGAACATAAATTTTCTTTAATAATGCCTCCAATTTCTTATCCATTGGATCCTTAAAAGAACAACTATCCTCTATGGGAAATGTGTCCTTTAGCTCCTTCCACCTTAGGAACCATTTGCCACGACTCTTTAATAGAGTCAGCTATAGTAAACATTTTCTTAAAAATAGGAGATGGAGAAAAAGGAAATACCTCCACCACAGAGGAAACATCAAAATACTTCAGCTTACTAGACTTCTTAGGGTTAACAGCGATAGAATTATTGGAGTCATCCAAGGTAGCCAAAACCTCCTTAAAGTAACAAGCGGAGGTGTTCCAGCTTAAATCTGAAGGACACAACTTTAGCATAAGTAAAAGGAATTATACTGTCTGAATCCGAAATTTCACCCTCAGATGCACCCAAAGAATCTTCATCTTCAGACTTCTGAGAGGAAATACTTTGATTAGCCACCTCAGGATCAGAAACCTTACTTACTGTCTCTTTAAATTTCCTTTTGCGTTTTCCCTGCAGCATGGGAAAAGCAGACAGCGCCTCAGAAACCTGGGCAGCAATATCTTGCAAAGTAACTCCAGACAGAGCATGAGAGGAAATGCAGGGCAATGCATGTGCAGATGAATAGGATTGGGACGCTTGAGGAGAAAGCTGTGGCACATCTGAAACAGGAGGCATCTGAAACAGGAGGCACCTGAACAACATCCGCCTTAGCTAATGATGGCTCAGAAAAAGTCTATTTCTATAAGCTATACATGAAGAACAAAAAGGTACTGGGGGTTCCACCTGGGCATCCAAACATAAGCTACATGTAACATCCTGCACAGCCTCCTGATCCATAATACAAAAATAAAAAAGCAAATGAAAAAAATTTAACCTTTTTTTTTTAAAATATCTTTTAACAAAGGATATAATACAGAACCAAAAAAACATTCTTAAATAAATGGATTACTGACGTGCCCTACCTGTCCTGCAACCCGCAGCAAACTGAGGGGAAAAAAAACAATCGCGTTTACAATCCGGATTTCCAGAAAAGCAAAAACAGCAAGAAGCTTTCTAAACAGCAGAGCCAACTGAAATATGCGCACCTCACTCTTACAGGAAGTGAAGAAAAGCGCAAAAAACTCTGACATCACAGAATCAGAACCTCCCAAAAAGGGGCTGTCCTACAGCTGACAAAAAAGGCATTTTTTTTTAAAAAACAACTTTCTTGAAAAACAGGCTTAAAAACAAACAACAAAACCCCCCCAAAAAAGTACATAATCCGTTACTAAAAACGGATCCTCAATGAGCCATCAATAAAATAAATAACTCCTAACGCTAACAGTGCCTGCAATAACTGCCATAAAAACCTGTACCCTGACAGGAATAATAAAAAACATAATTTATGTAAGAACTTACCTGATAAATTCATTTCTTTCATATTAGCAAGAGTCCATGAGCTAGTGACGTATGGGATATACATTCCTACCAGGAGGGGCAAAGTTTCCCAAACCTTAAAATGCCTATAAATACACCCCTCACCACACCCACAATTCAGTTTAACGAATAGCCAAGAAGTGGGGTGATAAGAAAAAAGTGCGAAAGCATATAAAATAAGGAATTGGAATAATTGTGCTTTATACAAAAAAATCATAACCATCACAAAAAAGGGCGGGCCTCATGGACTCTTGCTAATATGAAAGAAATGAATTTATCAGGTAAGTTCTTACATAAATTATGTTTTCTTTCATGTAATTAGCAAGAGTCCATGAGCTAGTGACGTATGGGATAATGACTACCCAAGATGTGGATCTTTCCACACAAGAGTCACTAGAGAGGGAGGGATAAAATAAAGACAGCCAATTCCTGCTGAAAATAATCCACACCCAAAATAAAGTTTAATGAAAAACATAAGCAGAAGATTCAAACTGAAAACGCTGCCTGAAATACTTTTCTACCAAAAACTGCTTCAGTAGAAGAAAATACAACAAAATGGTAGAATTTGGTAAAAGTATGCAAAGAGGACCAAGTTGCCGCTTTGCAAATGTGATCAACCGAAGCTTCATTCCTAAACGCCCAGGAAGTAGAAACTGACCTAGTAGAATGAGCTGTAATCCTATGAGGCGGAGTCTTACCCGACTCAACATAGGCAAGATGAATTAAAGATTTCAACCAAGATGCCAAAGAAATGGCAGAAGTTTTCTGGCCTTTCTAAAACCGGAAAAGATAACAAATAAACTTGAAGTCTTTCGGAAAGATTTAGTAGCTTCAACACAATATTTCAAAGCTCTAATAACATCCAAAGAATGCAACGATTTCTCCTTAGAATTCTTAGGATTAAGACATAATGAAGGAACCACAATGTCTCAACTAATGTTGTTGGAATTCACAACTTAGGTAAAAATTCAAAAGAAGTTCGCAACACCGCCTTATCCTGATGAAAAATCAGAAAAAGAGACTCACAAGAAAGAGCAGATAATTCAGAAACTCTTCTGGCAGAAGAGATGGCCAAAAGGAACAAAACTTTCCAAGAAAGTAATTAAATATCCAATGAATGCATAGGTTCAAATGGAGGAGCTTGAAGAGCCCACAGAACCAAATTCAAACTCCAAGGAGGAGAAATTGACTTAATGACAGGCTTTATACGAACCAAAGCTTGTACAAAACAATGAATATCAGGAAGAATAGCAATCTGTCTGTGAAAAAGAACAGAAAGAGCAGAGATTTGACCTTTCAAGGAACTTGCGGACAAACCCTTATCTAAACCATCCTGAAGAAACTGTAATATTCTCGGTATTCTAAAAGAATGCCAAGAAAAATGATGAGAAAGACACCAAGAAATATAAGTCTTCCAGACTCTATAATATATCTCACTGGATACAGATTTACGAGCCTGTAACATAGTATTAATCACAGAGTCAGAGAAACCTCTTTGACCAAGAATCAAGCGTTCAATCTCCATACCTTTAAATTTAAGGATTTCAGATCCTGATGGAAAAAAGGACCTTGAGACAAAAGGTCTGGTCTTAACGGAAGAGTCCACGGTTGGCAAGAGGCCATCCGGACAAGATCCGCATACCAAAACCTGTGAGGCCATGCCGGAGCTACCAGCAGAACAAACGAGCATTCCTTCAGAATCTTGGAGATTACTCTTGGAAGAAGAACTAGAGGCGGAAAGATATAGGCAGGATGATACTTCCAAGGAAGTGAGAATGCATCCACTGCCTCCGCCTGAGGATCCCGGGATCTGGACAGATACCTGGGAAGTTTCTTGTTTAGATGAGAAGCCATCAGATCTATTTCTGGAAGTTCCCACATTTAAACAATCTGAAGAAATACCTCTGGGTGAAGAGACCATTCGCCCGGATGCAACGTTTGGCGACTGAGATAATCCGCTTTCCAATTGTCCATACCTGGGATATGAACCGCAGAGATTAGACAGGAGCTGGATTCCGCCCAAACCAAAATTCGAGATACTTCTTTCATAGCCAGAGGACTGTGAGTCCCTCCTTGATGATTGATGTATGCCACAGTTGTGACATTGTCTATCTGAAAACAAATGAACAACTCTCTCTTGAGAAGAGGCCAAGACTGAAGAGCTCTGAAAATTGCACGGAGTTCCAAAATATTGATCGAAAATCTCACCTCCTGAGATTCCCAAACCCCTTGTGCCGTCAGATACCCCCACACAGCTCCCCAACCTGTAAGACTTGCATCTGTTGAGATTATAGTCCAGGTCGGAAGAACAAAGAAGCCCCCTGAACTAAACGATGGTGATCTGTCCACCATGTCAGAGAGTGTTGTAAAATCGGTTTAAAGATATTAATTGAGATATCTTTGAGTAATCCCTGCACCATTGGTTCAGCATACAGAGCTGAAGAGGTCGCATGTGAAAACGAGCAAAGGAGATCGCATCTGATGCGGCAGTCCTAAGACCCAACATTTCCATGCATAAGGCTACCAAAGGGAATGATTGTGACTGAAGGTTTTGACAAGCTGATATCAATGTTAAACTTCTCTTGTCTGACAAGGACAGAGTCAGAGACACTGAATTTATCTAGAAACCTAAAAAGGTTACCCTTGTCTGAGGAATCAATGAACTGAATGGTAAATTGATCCTCCAACCATGAATTTGAAGAAACAACACAAGTCGATTTGTATGAGATTCTTCGAAAATGAGAAGACTGAGCAAGTACCAAGATATCGTCCAAATAAGGAAATACCAAAACCCTATTCTCTGATTACAGAAAAAAGGGGCACGAGAACCTTTGAAAAAAATTCTTGGAACTGAGGCTAGGCCAAACGGTAGAGCCACAAAACTGGTAATGCTTGTCTAAAAAGAGAATCTCAGACACTAAAAGTGATCTGGATGAATCGGAATATGCAGATACACATCCTGTAAATCTATTGTAGACATATAATGCCCTTGCTAAACAAAAGGCAGGATAGTCCTACAGTAACCATCTTGAATGTTGGTATCCTAACATAACGATTCAATAATGACAGATCCGGAACTGGTCTGAAGGAATTGAACTTCTTTGGTACAAATGAAGAGATAAAATAAAACCCCAGCCCCTGTTCCAGAACTGGAACTGGCATAAATACTCCAGCCAACTCTAGATCTGAAACACATTACAGAAATGCTGAGCCTTTGCTGTGTTAACTGGGACACGGGAAAGAAAAGAATCTCTTAGCAGGAGGCCTTAACTTGAAGCCAATTCTGTACCTTTCTGAAACAATGTTTCTGAAACCAGAGATTAAGAACGGAATTGATCCAAATTTCTTTGAAGAAAACGTAATCTGCCCCATACCAGCTGAGCTGGAATAAGGGCCGCACCTTCATAGGTACTTAGGAGCTGGCTATAGATTTCTATAAGGCTTGGATATATTCCAAACTGGAAATAGTTTCCAAACTGATACCGCTCCTGAGGATGAAGGATCAGGCTTTTGTTCCTTGTGAGGAAAGGAACTAAAATGATTATTTACCCTGGAAAGAAAGGGAAAGCAAAGATGACTTAGAAGACATGTCAGCATTCCAAGTTTAATCCATAAAGCTTTTCTAGCTAAAATAGCTAGAGACATATACCTGACATCAACTCTAATGATATCAAAAGATGGTATCACCAATAAAATTATTAGCATGTTATAGAATAATAATAATGCTATAAAATTATGATCTGTTACTTGTTGCGCTAAAGCTTCTAATCAAAAAGTTGAAGCTGCAGCAACATCCGCTAAAAATATAGCAGGTCTAAGAAGATTACCTGAACATAAGTAAGCTTTTCTTAGAAAGGATTCAATTTTCCTATCTAAAGGATCCTTAAATGAAGTACTATCTGCCTTAGGAATAGTAGTACATTAGCAGGAGTAGAGACAGCCCCATAACCTTAGGGATTTTTGTCTCAAAAAACTCTAATCTGTCAGATGGCACAAGATATAATTTGCTTAAACGTTTAGAAGGAGTAAAAGAATTACCCAAATTATTCCATTCCCTGGAAATTACTTCAGAAATAGCATCAGGGAGATAAAACACTTCTGGAATAACTACAGGAGATTTAAAAACCTGATTTAAACGTTTACATTTAGTATCAAGAGGACCAGAATCCTCTATTTCTAATGCAAATAACACTTCTTTAAGTAAAGAATGAATAAATTCCATCTTGAACAAATACAAAGATTTATCAGCATCAACCTCTGAGACAGAAACCTCTGAACCAGAAGAACCATTATCAGAATGATGATGTTCATTTAAAAATTCATCTGAAAAAAAGAGAAGTTTTAAAAGACTTTTATGTATACTAGAAGGAGAAATAACAGACATAGCCTTCTTAATGGATTTAAAAAATAAAATCTCTTATGTTATCAGGAACACTCTGAAAATTAAATGTTGACGGACAGCAACAGGTAATGTAACAGTACTAAAGGAAATTTTATCTGCATTAATAAGTTTGACATGACATGCAATACAAATAACAGCTGGAGAAACAGATACCAAAAGTTTATAGCAGACTTAGCTTGGTAGCTCCAGCACTGTGCAGTGATTTTCCTGTAGTATCTTCTGACTCAGTTGCAACGTGGAACATCTTGCAATATGTAAAAGAAAAAAACAACATATAAAGCAAAATTGATCAAATTCCTTAAATGACAGTTTCAGGAATGGGAAAAAAATGCCAGTGAACAAGCTTCTAGCAACCAGAAGCAATAAATAATGAGACTTAAATAATGTGGAGACAAAAATGACGCCCATATTTTTTAGCGCCAAAAAAAGACGCCCACATTATTTGGCGCCTAAATGCTTTTGGCGCCAAAAATGACGCCACATCCGGAACGCCGACATCTTTGACGCAAAAAAAAAAAAACGTCAAAAAATGACGCAACTTCCGGCGACACGTATGACGCCGGAAACGGAAAAGAATTTTTTGCGCCAAAAAAGTCCGCGCCAAGATGACGCAATAAAATGAAGCATTTTCAGCCCCCGCGAGCCTAACAGCCCACAGGGAAAAAAGTCAAATTTTTGAGGTAAGAAAAAATATGATAATTCAATGCATAATCCCAAATATGAAACTGACTGTCTGGAAATAAGGAAAGTTGAACATTCTGAGTCAAGGCAAATAAATGTTTGAATACATATATTTAGAACTTTATAAATAAAGTGCCCAACCATAGCTTAGAGTGTCACAGAAAATAAGACTTACTTACCCCAGGACACTCATCTACATGTTTGTAGAAAGCCAAACCAGTACTGAAACGAGAATCAGTAGAGGAAATGGTAAATATAAGAGTATATCGTCGATCTGAAAAGGGAGGTAAGAGATGAATCTCTACGACCGATAACAGAGAACCTTATGAAATAGACCCCGTAGAAGGAGATCACTGCATTCAATAGGCAATACTCTCTTCACATCCCTCTGACATTCACTGCACGCTGAGAGGAAAACCGGGCTCCAACTTGCTGCGGAGCGCATATCAACGTAGAATCTAGCACAAACTTACTTCACCACCTCCCTTGGAGGCAAAGTTTGTAAAACTGAATTGTGGGTGTGGTGAGGGGTGTATTTATAGGCATTTTAAGGTTTGGGAAACTTTGCCCCTCCTGGTAGGAATGTATATCCCATACGTCACTAGCTCATGGACTCTTGCTAATTACATGAAAGAAAACGTCCCCCTGCAGCGTTTCACGCTTGCTTTTCCCCAGAAATACTTCATATACAATGTTACCAATGCACAAGAGAATTCTGGGTAGGATATTGCTACAATATTCCTGTTAAAAGGATCGCTGTGTTAAAACAGTATTTGAAGCAAAAAAAAAATGAGACTTTGCATATCTTACCCAGAATTCTCTTGTGCATTGGTAACATTGTATATAAAGTATTTCTGGGAAAAAGAAAGCGGGGAATCTTGCCTAGATGTGCTAATTTCCTATGCAAATATTTATATTGATTTAATTTTGAGACATGGAGGATTTTAATTTCAGTTTTTTATCTACCCCATAATTTTAATGAATTATATATATATATATATATATATATATATATATATATATATATATATATATATATATATATATATATATATATATATATAGGAATCGATGTGGAAACGGCACACTTCAATTCAGCAATCACCTGGTGCACTGCCATATACACATACAGCACCGAGTAGTGAAGAGTCCAAACGGATGGGATCCGTGTCCAGAGAAAACCTCACAAAGCAGGCACAACAGGAATTTGAAATCTGTTTAATTAGAACAAAAAAACAAACGTTTCAGCCCTCACACAGGCTTTTGTCAATGGTAGTCAGACATATGTCCGTCCTGGCTTCTGACTACCATTGACAAAAGCCCGTGTGAGGGCTGAAACGTTTGGTTTTTTGTTCTAATTAAACAGATTTCAAATTCCTGTTGTGCCTGCTTTGTGAGGTTTTCTCTGGACACGGATCCCATCCGTTTGGACTCTTCACTACTCGGTGCTATATATATATATATATATATATATATATATATATATATATATAAATATGAAATTCTGCAATATACTTTCATTACTTATTTGCACACTTCAGTGACCTATTTAGAACTGTTCCTAATTGTACCACTTTCAATAGCAGAGAAGCTAAATAAGTTACAATATGGCAGCTCCCACTGTTGTATAGACACTCAACTTAACACTTATTTTGTTGATATTTAAACAGCTAATGAAACTTTAAAGATAACATCAACATATTATTCTCAGACTTCATTGGCTTTATCACCCAAGCCTACATGGAAGAAAAAGAAAAAAGAAAAAAAATCGACAAAGAAAAAAGGAGGGGGCCAGAGCTGGTGCATATAAAATGCAACTTTTAAACTTATGCAATATAAGAGTTTATATTTAATTAAGATAAATTTGCTCATAAAAAAATGACAAAGTGGATACAGCAGAATTGTCTAATCAATAAATGCACAATAAGAAGACAATGCAGTAGCACTTACTCTAAATTTAAAATGAGCAGTAGTAGACTTTATCTGAACATTTTTAACCCTTTGAGTGCTAAGCTGGATTTAATTTTTTTCAGTTTTTTACTATTTAAAAAAAAGAAAATTACCCCCCCCCAAGACTTATACCGCTGAAAAGGTTAGGCGATTACCTTTCCAACGGTGGGTATTGGGGATCTGTAGCTGCTTAGATGCCTGAGATACAGGCTTCTAAACAGCATGCCCCCTTTCCCTATACTTTCTATTGTAATTTTTAAATAAAGTTGCGCGGTGACGTCATCCCGTCATTGCGCGTGACATCACTGCCCGTAACGGGAAGCCCCGCCGATGCCAGTCACTATACAGGCCCGATCGCCGGGGTGGGAGTCGGTAGGAGCCCCCAGATTGCTAAAAAGCTGGTTGAGTGCTAGTGACGGCTCTGAGCCGTCGTTAGCACTCAAGGGGAATGTGTTTACATTTCCTATCCAAAGTATCATGTGACCGCCATCAGCCAATCACAAAATGCATACAAGTATACACAGTTTAAGAACATCTATCTGAAAATATAGCACTTTATAGATCTTCACATGATGATTTTACATCTCACATATTGCTATAAGTACAAAAAAAGATAGGCAGTTAGTGTAACTAGCATTAGTTTATTAAGTCATATTTTAAACCATTAGAAGCAGTCACCAGAATAAGGTCTCTACTCTCTAAAATCCTCCGCTCAGGTGAGAGTCTCTAAAGATTTCAACAGTGCTAGAAGATCCTTCACAAACAGGCAAATTTTACATTTAGAGCTGTTTATCTCACTACGGGGTGTAACGTGCATTCAGTAGAACCATTGCTACGGGGTGTAATGTGCATTCAGTAGAACCATTGCTACGGGGTGTAATCTGCTTTCAGTAGAACCAGTGCTAAGGGGTGTAATGTGCATTCAGTAGAACCATTGCTACGGGGTGTAATGTGCATTCAGTAGAACCATTACTACGGGGTGTAATGTGCATTCAGTAGAACCATTACTACGGGGTGTAATGTGCATTCAGTAGAACCATTGCTACGGGGTGTAATGAGCATTCAGTAGAACCATTGCTACGGGGTGTAATGAGCATTCAGTAGAACCATTGCTACAGGGTGTAATGAGCATTCAGTAGAACCATTGCTACGGGGTGTAATGAGCATTCAGTAGAACCATTGCTACAGGGTGTAATGTGCATTTAGTAGAACCATTGCTACTGGGTGTAATGTGCATTTAGTAGAACCATTGCTACTGGGTGTAATGTGCATTCAGTAGAACCATTGCTACGGGGTGTAATGTGCATTCAGTAAAACCATTGCTACGGGGTGTAATGAGCATTCAGTAGAACCATTGCTACGGGGTGTAATGAGCATTCAGTAAAACCATTGCTACGGGGTGTAATGAGCATTCACTAGAACCAGTGCTACAGGGTGTAATGTGCATTTAGTAAAACCATTGCTACTGGGTGTAATGTGCATTCAGTAGAACCATTGCTACGGGGTGTAATGAGCATTCAGTAGAACCATTGCTACAGGGTGTAATGTGCATTCAGTAGAACCATTGCTACAGGGTGTAATGTGCATTCAGTAGAACCAGTGCTAAGAGGTGTAATGTACATTCAGTAGAACCATTGCTACAGGGTGTAATGTGCATTCAGTAGAACCATTGCTACAGGGTGTAATGTGCATTCAGTAGAACCATTGCTACAGGGTGTAATGTGCATTCAGTAGAACCATTGCTACGGGGTGTAATGTGCATTTAGTAGAACCATTGCTATGGGGTGTAATGTGCATTTAGTAGAACCATTGTGTAATGTGCATTCAGTAAAACCATTGCTACGGGGTGTAATGAGCATTCAGTAGAACCATTGCTACGGGGTGTAATGAGCATTCAGTAGAACCATTGCTACAGGGTGTAACGAGCATTCAGTAGAACCATTGCTACGGGGTGTAATGTGCATTCAGTAGAACCATTGCTACAGGGTGTAATGTGCATTTAGTAGAACCATTGCTACTGGGTGTAATGTGCATTCAGTAGAACCATTGCTACGGGGTGTAATGTGCATTCAGTAAAACCATTGCTACGGGGTGTAATGAGCATTCAGTAAAACCATTGCTACGGGGTGTAATGAGCATTCAGTAAAACCATTGCTACGGGGTGTAATGAGCATTCAGTAAAACCATTGCTACGGGGTGTAATGAGCATTCAGTAGAACCAGTGCTACAGGGTGTAATGTGCATTTAGTAAAACCATTGCTACAGGGTGTAATGTGCACTCAGTAGAACCATTGCTACAGGTTGTAATGTGCATTCAGTAGTATTTAAAAATGACAAATGCAGCAGAAAAAGGTTTAACATTATTTGACTGCTTTTCCTTAATTTAAGATACTTATTTATTTAAGACCCTTATCTTTCCATATCTGAAAAATACCAGTGTAAAAACCCGGAGTGAAATTAGGATTTCCGACAATAGAAAGGAAATATGACATTTTATTATAAAGCTTGAGTTCAGCACAAATTGTATGCCTTGCTACAATAATATTTTAAAAAACTCTCAAGTCTTTAACATTCAATGGTAACTTAGATGACTGGCAGTGTAGAATAGCTTGTAAAGAAAATGGTCTGATTTGTTCTTCAATATCATAAAAAACGAGACACAGCTCTTGTGTAACCCAATCAACCGCTATTTTAACCATATTAATGAATAAAGAGAGATTCTGCATCAAGTATAATAATTGCGGAAACAACATAATTTATGTAAGAACTTACCTGATAAATTCATTTCTTTCATATTGGCAAGAGTCCATGAGCTTGTGACGTATGGGATATACATTCCTACCAGGAGGGGCAAAGTTTCCCAAACCTCAAAATGCCTATAAATACACCCCCCACCACACCCACAATTCAGTTTAACGAATAGCCAAGAAGTGGGGTGATAAGAAAGGAGCGAACCACCAAGTAAGAGATAGTAGAATATTGGGATTTAAGGATATTAATTGTGATATCCTTGTATAATCCCTGCACCATTGGCTCAGCATACAAAGCTGAAGCGGTCTCATGTGAAAACAAGCAAAGGGGATTGCGTCCGATGCTGCAGTCATGAGGCCTAAAACCTCCATGCACATAGCTACTGAAGGGAATGATTGAAACTGAAGGTTCCGACAAGCTGAAACCAATTTCAGACGTCTTTTGTCTGTTAGAGAAAGTCATGGATACTGAATCTATTTGGAATCCTAAAAAGGTTACCCTTGTCTGAGGAATCAAGGAACTTTTTGGTAAATTGATCCTCCAACCATGTCTTTGAAGAAACAACACTAGTTGATTTGTGTGAGATTCTGTAGAATGTAAAGACTGAGCAAGTACTAAGATATCATCCAAATAAGGAAACACCGCAATACCCCGCACTCTGATTACAGAAAGTAGGGCACTTTGAAAGGATCCTTGGAGCTGTTGCTAGGCCAAAAGGAAGAGCAACAAATTGGTAATGCTTGTCTAGAAAAGAGAATCTCAGGAACTGATAATGATCTGGATGAATCGGAATATGAAGATATTCATCCTGTAAGTCTATTGTGGACATATAACGCCCTTGCTGAACAAAAGGCAGAATAGTCCTTATAGTCACCATTTTGAATGTTGGTATTCTTACATAACGATTCAAAATTTTTAGATCCAGAACTGGTCTGAAAGAATCCTCTTTCTTTGGAACAATGAACAGATTTGAATAAAACCCCAGACCCCGTTCCGGAAATGGAACTGGCACAATTACCCCAGATAACTCCAGGTCTGAAACACACTTCAGGAAAGCCTGAGCCTTTACTGTGTTCACTGGAATGCGTGAGAGAAAGAAACTTCTCACCGGAGGTCTTACCTTGAAACCTATTCTGTACCCTTGAGAACCAATGTTCTGGATCCAATGATTTTGGATTGAATTGATCCAAACATCTTTGAAAAATCTTAGTCTGCCCCCTACCAGCTGCGCTGGAATGAGGGCCGCACCTTCATGCGGACTTGGGGGCTACTTTTGGTTTTCTAAAAGGCTTGGATTTATTCCAGACTGGAGAAGGCTTCCAATTGGAAACCGTTCCTTTAAGGGACGGGTCAGATTTCTGTTCCTTATTCTGATGAAAGGAACGAAAACGGTTAGGAGCCCTAAATTTACCCTTAGACTTTTTATCCTGAGGCAAAAAAGCTCCCTTCCCCCCAGTAACAGTTGAAATAATAGAATCCAACTGAGAACCAAATAATTTATTACCTTGGAAAGAAAGAGATAGCAATGTTGACTTAGAAGTCATATCTGCATTCCAAGTTTTAAGCCATAAAGCTCTTCTATCTAAAATAGCTAAAGAAATATACCTGACATCAATTCTAACGATATCAAAAATGGCATCACAAATGAAATTATTAGCATGTTGAATAAGCTTAACAATGCTATACACATTAGGATCTGGTATTTGTTGCGCTAAAGTTTCCAACCAAAAAGTTGAAGCTGCAGCAACATCAGCCAAAGAAATAGCAGGCCTAAGAAGATGACCTGCACATAAATAAGCCTTCCTTAGATACGATTCAAGCTTCCTATCTAAAGGATCTTTAAAATAAGTACTATCTGCTGTAGGAATAGTAGTAAGCTTTGCAAGAGTAGAGATAGCCCAATCAACTTTGGGGATCTTTTCCCAAAACTCCAATCTATCAGTTGGCAAAGGGTACAGTTTCTTAAACCTTAAAGAAGGAGTAAATGAAGTACCCAGACTATTCCATTCCCTAGAAATTACATCTGAAATAGCATCAGGAACTGGAAAAACCTCTGGAATAACTACATGAGGTTTAAAAAACAAATTTAAACGTTTACTAGTTTTAATATCAAGAGGACTAGTCTCCTCCATATCTAATGCAATCAACACCTCTTTTAATAAAGAACGAATATACTCCATTTTAAATAAATATGAAGTTTTGTCAGTGTCAATATCTGAAGCAGAATCTTCTGAACCAGATAGATCCTCATCAGAAATAGATAAATCAGAATGCTGTCGGTCATTTAAAAATTCATCGAAATTATGAGAAGTTTTAAAAGACCTTTTACGTTTATTAGAAGGTGGTATAACAGACAAGGCCTTCTGAATAGAATTAGAAACAAATTCTCTTACATTAACAGGAATATCCTGAACATTAGATGTTGAAGGAACAACAACAACAGGTAATGGATTATTACTAATGGAAATATTGTCTGCTTTAGAAAGTTTATCATGACAACTAACACAAACTACAGCCGGAGGAACAGTTACCACAAGTTTACAACAAATGCACTTAGCTTTGGTAGAACCGACATCAGGCAGCAGGATTCCAGTAGTAGATTCTGAAACAGGGTCAGCTTGAGACATCTTGCAATATGTAATAGAAAAAACAACATATAAAGCAAAATTATCAATTTCCTTATATGACAAATTCAGGAATGAAAAAAAATGCAAACAGAATAAGCCTCTGGAAACCAGAAGCAAAAAGAAATAATGACTTAAATAATGTCAAAATGTGGCGCCAAGTATGACGCCCAAACTGACAAATATTTTTTGGCGCCAAAAACGTCTGCAACAAACACGAGCGTCATAGATGACGCAACTACGTGAAAACTCTCAGCGCCAACTAAGACACCGGAAATGACGACATAACGTCAACAAACGTAAATCTCGCGCCAAAAATTACGCAATAAATTATAGCATTTAGCGCTCCCGCAAGCCTAACAGCCCGCAATTTAGAAAGAAAGTCAATTGAAAAATTTCAGGTAAGATATATATATATATATATTTTTTATTATTTTTTATGCATTTCCCAAAAATGAAACTGACAGTCTGTAAGAAGGAAATATACTGATTAACCTGAATCATGGCAAATATAAGTATAAAACATATTTAGAACTTTACATATAAAGTACCAAACCATAGCTGAGAGTGTCATAAATAAAAGGAAATATACTTACCAAAAGACACTCATCTACATAAAGTAGATAGCCAAACCAGTACTGAAACGAGAATCAGTAGAGGTAATGGTATACAAGAGTATATTGTCGATCTGAAAAGGGAGGTATGAGAAGAATCTCTACGACCGATAACAGAGAACCTAAGAAATAGATCCCTGATAGGATGACCATTGTATTCAAAAGGTAATACTTCCTTCACATCTCTCTTTCATTCACTGCACTCTTAGAGGAACTGGGCTTCAGCATGCTGAAAAGCGCATATCAACGTAGAAATCTAGCACAAACTTACTTCACCACCTCAATAGGAGGCAAAGTTTGTAAAACTGAATTATGGGTTTGGTGGGGGGTGTATTAATAGGCATTTTGAGGTTTGGGAAACTTTGCCCCTCCTGGTAGGAATGCATATCCCATACGTCACTAGCTCATGGACTCTTGCCAATTACATGAAAGAAAAGAAACTTTTACCTAACATAATTTTGGCAGACGATGAAAGTGGTAAAGGCAACCATTTTTGAAATTTCAATTTACACCCTTAAAAAAAACGTAGTGAGATTTATATTATACATTTCATATTTAAATGACAGTGCTATACCTCTCATCTTTACTTATGCACTTGTGGCCACATATCTATAATGTACAGAACTCTCTCACCGCCTCCTTTCTCATGTGTTAGGGGACTTCAGAACAAAAACTAAAAGGCTAATTTTCCCAACTGAATAACCGGTAAGAAATTGCAAGTAAAAATTAGCATTTTCCTTTTATTATATATACATTTTATGAGCGCTGCTTCAAAAGTACTACTGAAAAGTAATTAATTTGAGATAATTTAATGTATTAATTCTGAATATCAACATTGTCTTTAAGGGATAACAGGAAAGTATTATTTACAAAACAAATGAATAGCATTTTACATCAGAACAGCAGCATACATTCCATATGTATTAACCCCTGCACATCCAAGGCAGGTCTAAGGAGCCATAACACTGATAAACAATGAGTCACTCTCTCCTCAAAATATGAAGCTGTTAAACAAAAGACCCACACCAGCTTTGTTTCTGACGCGTACATCTGTTGGTCTGCTAAAATATAATCCCATCTGCCAATCTGAAACAAACCAGCAAGTCAAAACAGACATAAGCAACAGAAACAAATGTCCCTCACTAGCATTCAGTGGCGGTGAGTTTATGGATTATTTCAAACTGTACGTCTATAAGCCTGAAGAACTTGTTTTAAAGAGCTTCAACCCTGGCTACTGAAAACTAATATATATCTCAACTAGCATTTGCACAAAATGCCTGGGGTTGTGCTTATATTTCTTTACAAATTACAATGTTCTTAAAATTTTAATTTAAAATTGAAAAATAAAGTTATTTGCTACATTCATATACAAAGGATGATTTTATATCTGTCAAAATTAGTGATCTTTGGCATTTTGAATAAAATTATGTGAATGAAAGTTGGTCTTATAAGCAAGCTTCCAATGAATTAAACTCATACAACATGTGTATGTAATGCTCAAACATGTCTTGCACTAACCTGGTGAAATAGACCTTTTTCACAGAAGTAATTTTTACATGAAATAGAAGGGCAAATACAGGTGTCAGCAATGACATTAATTAGGGTTCCAATCCTTTTAGGTTTACGTAAAACAGGTTCCTGCTATTGATCAAGTGTAAGGGGAAGTCGCACTAAATACTTGCCACTTAAGCCTATAGAAGCATTTTTTCTGATTTGTTTTCTGTTTCTTAATACAGCATACAGATATCCTGTATTTTTACTGTACTAATTGTTATATGTTATAAATTGTGCCTTTTTTGAATATGTTTGTATGCCTTCTTCCTTTGAAGTTCAACTACGGCCTGCTCAAGGTAAGATGAAATATATGAATACAACATGCCAGCTACAGAAACTGACATTCACATGCATTATGGGCGCGATCCGATATACGGCGCAGGTTTCGGCGCAAGCGTGGAAACCTGCGCCGCCCGTAGTTTCAGCTCGCAACTCGAGCTCTCTCATATACGGCGCCGTCAGATGCTAAAGTGCCGTAAGTCTGACAAACTAGCGATGTCCAGAAATCTGCGTAAGTACAAATTTCTGCAGTCGCCAGTGACTTACGGCACTTTAGAAACTGTTGCCGCATAAAAAAAACTGACTAAGTTATAAAATGACCCGTACTGTCTAACACGCTTCCCAAACATAGCCCGACACGTATACCTTTCTATCCGCAATCCCCCCTCTCACTCCTAACAATAAATATATTAACCTATAAACCGCCGCTCCCGGACCCCGCCGCCACCTATATTATATGTATTACCCCCTAATCTGACCCCCCTACCCCGCCGCCACCTACATTAACTATATTACCCCCTAATATGATCCCCCTACACCGCCGCCACCTATTTAAACTATATTACCCCCTAATGTGATCCCCCTACACCGCCGCCACCTATTTAAACTATATTACCCCTAATGTGATCCCCCTACACCGCCGCCACCGATTTAAACTATATTACCCCCTAATGTGATCCCCCTACACCGCCGCCACCTATTTAAACTATATTACCCCCTAATATGATCCCCCTACACCGCCGCCACCTATATTAAAATTATTAACCCCTAAATCTAATCCCCCTATACCGCCGCCACCTATATTAAATTTATTAACCCCTAAAATACTAAAATTTCCCTACCACTAAACCTAAGTCTAACCCTACAAATAGCCCAGAAAAATGCTTTTTGCGTGGCATTGCCCCAAAGTAACCAGCTCTTTTACCAGCCCTTAAAAGGGCTTTTTGCGGGGCATTGTCACAAAGTAATCAGCTCTTTTGCCTGTAATCTAATCCCCCTACACCGCCGCCACCTATAATAAATGTATTACCCCCTAATCTAATCCCCCTACACCGCCGCCACCTATATTAAATATATTAACCCCTAATCTGACCCCCCTACACCGCCGCCACCTAGATTAACTATATTAACCCTAATTATATTATATAGTTAATATAGTTATTATATTATATATATTAACTATATTAACCCTATCTAACTCTAACACCCGTAACTTAATTATTATTAAAATAAATCTAAATAATATTAATAATATTAACTAAATTATTCCTATTTAAAACTAAATACTTACCTATAAAATAAACCCTAAGATAGCTACAATATAATTAATAATTAAATTGTAGCTATTTTAGGGTTTATATTTATTTTACAGGTAACTTGGTATTTATTTTAACTAGGTACAATAGCTATTAAATAGTTAATAACTATTTAATAGCTACCTAGTTAAAATAATTACCAATTTACCTGTAAAATAAATCCTAACCTAAGTTACAAATACACCTACACTATCAATAAATTAATTAAATAAACTACAAATATATAAACTAAAATACAATTAAATACACTAAACTACAAAAAATAAAAAAGATTACAAGATTTTTCAGCTAATTACACCTATTCTAAGCCCCCTAATAAAATAACAAAGCCCCCCAAAATAAAAAAATGTCCCTAATCTAATCTAAATTACAAAAGTAATCAGCTCTATTACCAGCCCTTAAAAGGGCCTTTTGTGGGGCATTGCCCCAAAGTAATCAGCTCTTTTACCTGTAAAAAAAACAACCCCCCCCATTACAACCCCCCACCCACATACCCCTACTCTAACCCACCCAATCCCCCCTTAAAAAACCTAAGTCTAACCCCCAAGTGCTCCTTACCTGTGCTGAAGACCGGTGGAGAAGGTCCTGTTCCAGGCGGAGAAGTCTTCTTCCAGGCGACAACCTCATCTTCTTCCAGGATCCAGCCGGCGCGGAGCGGAGGAGTTGAAGACCGATGACCGCGGAGCTGAAGACCGTTGACGCTGGAACTGAAGACCGGAGCGTGGAGGATCCTCTTCATACGATCGCCGCCGTACACTGAATAGGAATTCAAGGTACGCGATTAAAAATGGCGTCCCTTGAATTCCTATTGGCTGATTTGAGCCTTCAAATTCAAATCAGCCAATCGGATGCGAGCTACTTTAATTCTATTGGCTGATTTGAATAGCCAATAGAATAAGAGCTACTGTAATTCTATTGGCTATTCTAATCAGCCAATAGAATTACAGTAGCTCTTATTCTATTGGCTATTCAAATCAGCCAATAGAATTAAAGTAGCTCGCATCCGATTGGCTGATTTGAATTTGAAGGCTCAAATCAGCCAATAGGAATTCAATGGACGCCATTTTTAATCGCGTACCTTGAATTCCTATTCAGTGTACGGCGGCGATCATATGAAGAGGATCCTTCACGCTCCGACTCCAGATCTTCAGTTCCAGCAGTCTTCAGTTCCAGAGTCGCCGATCTTCAGTTCCAGATGGACGGTCTTCAGCTCAGCGGTTATCGGTCTTCAACTCCTCCGATCCGCGCCGGCTGGATCCTGGAAGAAGAAGAGGTCGCCGCCTGGAACAGGACCTTCTCCGCCGGTCTTCAGGACAGATAAGGAGCACTTGGGGGTTAGACAGGTTTTTTTAAGGGGAGATTGGGTGGGTTAGAGTAGGGGTATGTGAGTGGTGGGTTGTAATGGGGGGGTTGTTTTTTTTTTTACAGGTGAAAGAGCTGATTACTTTGGGGCAATGCCCCACAAAAGGCCCTTTTAAGGGCTGGTAATAGAGCTGATTACTTTTGTAATTTAGATTAGGGTAGGGAATTTTTTTTTATTTTGGGGGCTTTGTTATTTTATTAGGGGGCTTAGAATAGGTGTAATTAGCTTAAAAATCTTGTAATCTTTTTTTATTTTTTGTAATTTAGTGGGTTTTTTTGTAATTTAGTTTAGTGTATTTAATTGTATTTTAGTTTAGATATTTGTAGTTTATTTAATTAACTTATTGATAGTGTAGGTGTATTTGTAACTTAGGTTAGGATTTATTTTACAGGTAAATTGGTAATTATTTTAACTAGGTAGCTATTAAATAGTTATTAACTATTTAATAGCTATTGTACCTAGTTAAAATAAATACCAAGTTACCTGTAAAATAAATATAAACCCTAAAATAGCTACAATGTAATTATTAATTATATTGTAGCTATCATAGGGTTTATTTTATAGGTAAGTATTTAGTTTTAAATAGGAATAATTTAGTTAATATTATTAATATTATTTAGATTTATTTTAATAATAATTAAGTTAGGGGTGTTAGAGTTAGATAGGGTTAAAATATATAATATAATAACTATATTAACCCTAATATAATTAGGGTTAATATAGTTAATCTAGGTGGCGGCGGTGTAGGGGGGTTAGATTAGGGGTTAATATATTTAATATAGGTGGCGGCGGTGTAGGGGGATTAGATTACAGGCAAGAGAGCTGATTACTTTGTGACAATGCCCCGCAAAAAGCCCTTTTAAGGGCTGGTAAAAGAGCTGGTTACTTTTGGGCAATGCCCCGCAAAAGGCCCTTTTAAGGGCTGGTAATAGAGCTGGTTACTTTAGGTGGTGGCGGTATAGGGGGGATTACATTAGGGGTTAATAATTTTAATATAGGTGGCGGCGGTGTAGGGGGATCAGATTAGGGGGTTAATATATTTAATATAGGTGGCGGCGGTGTAGGGGGATTAGGGGGTAATACATTTATTATAGGTGGCGGCGGTGAAGGGGGATTAGATTACAGGCAAAAGAGCTGATTACTTTGTGACAATGCCCCGCAAAAAGCCCTTTTAAGGGCTGTTAAAAGAGCTGGTTACTTTGGGGCAATGCCCCGCAAAAGGCCCTTTTAGGGGCTGGTAACAGAGCTGGTTACTTTGGGGCAATGTCACGCAAAAAGCCCTTTTCAGGGCTATTTTTTAATTTAGTTTAGGGTAGGGACATTTTAGTATTTTAGGGGGTAATACATTTATTATAGGTGGCGGCGGTGTAGGGGGATTAGATTAGGGGTTAATACATTTAATATAGGTGGCGGCGGTGTAGGGGGATTAGATTAGGGGGTAATATAGTTAAAATAGGTCACGATGAGGTAGGGGGCTCACATTAGGGGGTAATAATTTTAATATAGATGGCGGCGGTGTAGGGGGATTACATTAGGGATTAATAATTTTAATGTAGGTGGCGGCGGTGTAGGGGGATCACATTAGGGGGTTAGACATTTAATGTAGGTGGTGGCGGGGTCCGGGAGCGGCGGTTTAGGGGTTTAACACTTTATTAGGGATTGCGGCGGGGGATCGCGGTTGACAGGTAGATAGACATTGCGCATGCGTTAGGTTTTATTTTGCAGTTCGCGGTTGACAGGTAGATAGACTTTGCGCATGCGTTAGGTTTTATTTTGCAGGCAGTTTAGGGAGTTACGGGGCTCCAATACACAGCGTAAGGCTTACTACGCCTGCAATTTGTGGCGAGGTGAAAATGGAGAAGTCCTTACGCTGTATATTGGATACCAAACTGCGCTGGTTTGGTATACCTGTCTATGGGCAAAAAAACTACGGCCGAAGGCAGAAATATATGAGCGTAACTTCTATGTTACGCCGTATATGTGATACCAAACCATCGCAAAATTTGGCGTTGCCGTCTTTTGCGGGCGACGATTTATATCGGATCGAGGCCTATAATGGTATAACATACATGAATGCTAACACTCAGAATAGTTACAATTTGTCACAGTGATAGAAAGGAAAGCGGATACTTAAATTAAATTATGAAAAACATAATTTATGCTTACCTGATAAATTTATTTCTCTTGTAGTGTAGTTAGTCCACGGGTCATCCATTACTTATGGAATATATCTCTTCCTAACAGGAAGCTGCAAGAGGATCACCCAAGCAGAGCTGCTATATAGCTCCTCCCCTCACATGTCATATTCAGTCATTCGACCAAAACCAGACGAGAAAGGAGAAACCATAGGGTGCAGTGGTGACTGGAGTTTAATTAAAATTTTGATCTGCCTTAAAGACAGGGCGGGCCGTGGACTGACTACACTACAAGAGAAATAAATTTATCAGGTAAGCATAAATTATGTTTTCTCTTGTTAAGTGTAGTCAGTCCACGGGTCATCCATTACTTATGGAATACCAATACCAAAGCTAAAGTACACGGATGAAGGGAGGGACAAGGCAGGAACATTAAACAGAAGGAACCACTGCCTGAAGTACCTTTCTCCCAAAAATAGCCTCCGAAGAAGCAAAAGTGTCAAATTTGTAAAATTTTGAAAAAGTGTGAAGTGAAGACCAAGTTGCAGCCTTGCAAATCTGTTCAACAGAGGCCTCATTTTTAAAGGCCCAGGTGGAAGCCACAGCTCTAGTAGAATGAGCTGTAATCCTTTCAGGAGGCTGCTGTCCAGCAGTCTCATAGGCTAAACGTATTATGCTACGAAGCCAAAAAGAGAGAGAGGTAGCCGAAGCCTTTTGACCTCTTCTCTGTCCAGAGTAAACGACAAACAGGGAAGAAGTTTGACGAAAATCTTTAGTTGCCTGCAAATAGAACTTCAGGGCACGGAATACGTCCAGATTATGCAAAAGTCGTTCCTTCTTTGAAGAAGGGTTAGGACACAGTGATGGAACAACAATCTCTTGATTGATATTGCTGTTAGTAACTACCTTAGGTAAGAACCCAGGTTTAGTACGCAGAACTACCTTGTCTGAATGAAAAATCAGATAAGGAGAATCACAATGTAAGGCAGATAACTCAGAGACTCTTCGAGCCGAGGAAATAGCCATCAAAAACAGAACCTTCCAGGATAACAGCTTGATATCAATGGAATGAAGGGGTTCAAATGGAACGCCTTGAAGAACGTTAAGAACTAAGTTTAAGCTCCACGGCGGAGCAACAGTCTTAAACACAGGCTTAATCCTAGCTAAAGCCTGACAAAAAGCCTGAACGTCTGGAACTTCAGCCAGACGTTTGTGTAGAAGAATAGACAGAGCAGAAATCTGTCCCTTTAACGAGCTAGCAGATAAGCCCTTTTCTAAACCCTCTTGTAGAAAGGACAATATCCTAGGAATCCTAACCTTACTCCATGAGTAACACTTGGATTCGCACCAATATAAATATTTACGCCATATCTTATGGTAAATTTTTCTGGTAACAGGCTTCCTAGCCTGTATTAAGGTATCAATAACCGACTCCGAGAAGCCACGCTTTGATAGAATCAAGCGTTCAATCTCCATGCAGTCAGCCTCAGAGAAATTAGATTTGGATGGTTGAAAGGACCCTGAATTAGAAGGTCCTGTCTCAGAGGCAGAGACCACGGTGGACAGGACGACATGTCCACTAGGTCTGCATACCAGGTCCTGCGTGGCCACGCAGGCGCTATCAGAATCACCGAAGCTCTCTCCTGTTTGATCTTGGCAATCAAACGAGGAAGCATCGGAAATGGTGGAAACACATAAGCCATGTTGAAGACCCAAGGGGCTGTCAGAGCATCTATCAGCACCGCTCCCGGGTCCCTGGACCTGGATCCGTAACAAGGAAGCTTGGCGTTCTGGCGAGACGCCATGAGATCCAGATCTGGTTTGCCCCAACGATGAATCAGTTGAGCAAAGACCTCCGGATGAAGTTCCCACTCCCCCGGATGAAAAGTCTGGCGACTAAGAAAATCCGCCTCCCAGTTCTCCACGCCTGGGATGTAAATCGCTGACAGGTGGCAAGAGTGAGATTCTGCCCAGCGAATTATCTTTGAGACTTCCAACATCGCTAGGGAACTTCTGGTTCCCCCTTGATGGTTGATGTAAGCCACAGTCGTGATGTTGTCCGACTGAAATCTGATGAACCTCAGAGTTGCTAACTGAGGCCAAGCTAGGAGAGCATTGAATATTGCTCTTAATTCCAGAATATTTATTGGGAAGAGTTTCTCCTAATGAGTCCATAATCCCTGAGCCTTCAGGGAGTTCCAGACTGCGCCCCAGCCTAGAAGGCTGGCGTCTGTTGTTACAATCGTCCAATCTGGCCTGCGAAAGGTCATCCCCTTGGACAGATGTGGCCGAGAAAGCCACCATAGAAAATAATCTCTGGTCTCTTGATCCAGATTTAGTAGGGGGGACAAATCTGAGTAATCCCCGTTCCACTGACTTAGCATGCACAATTGCAGCAGTCTGAGATGCAGGCGCGCAAATGGTACTATGTCCATTGCCGCTACCATTAAGCCGATTACTTCCATGCACTGAGCTACTGACGGGTGTGGAATGGAATGAAGGACACGGCAAGCATTTAGAAGTTTTGATAACCTGGCCTCTGTCAGGTAAATTTTCATCTCTACAGAATCTATAAGAGTCCCTAGAAAGGGAACCCTTGTAAGTGGTAATAGAGAACTATTTTCCACGTTCACCTTCCACCCATGCGACCTCAGAAATGCCAGAACTATCTCTGTATGAGACTTGGCAGTTTGAAAACTTGACGCTTGTATCAGAATGTCATCTAGGTACGGAGTCACTGCTATGCCTCGTGGTCTTAGTACCGCCAGAAGTGAGCCCAGAACTTTTGTAAAGATTCTTGGAGCCGTAGCTAATCTGAAGGGAAGAGCTACAAACTGGTAATGCCTGTCTAGGAAAGCAAATCTTAGGTACCGATAATGATCCTTGTGAATCGGTATGTGAAGGTAGGCATCCTTTAAGTCCACTGTGGTCATGTACTGACCCTCTTGGATCATGGGAAGGATGGTTCGAATAGTTTCCATTTTGAATGATGGAACTCTTAGGAATTTGTTTAGGATTTTTAAGTCCAAGATTGGTCTGAAGGTTCCCTCTTTCTTGGGAACCACAAATAGATTTGAATAGAATCCTTGCCCGTGTTCCGTCCGCGGAACTGGGTGGATCACCCCCATTAGTAAGAGGTCTTGTACACAGCGTAGAAACGCCTCTTTCTTTATTTGGTTTGCTGATAACCTTGAAAGATGAAATCTCCCTCGTGGAGGAGAAGTTTTGAAGTCCAGGAGATATCCCTGAGATATGATCTCCAACGCCCAGGGATCCTGGACATCTCTTGCCCAAGCCTGGGCGAAGAGAGAAAGTCTGCCCCCCACTAGATCCGTTTCCGGATAGGGGGCCCTCTCTTCATGCTGTCTTAGGGGCAGCAGTAGGTTTCTTGGCCTGCTTGCCCTTGTTCCAGGACTGGTTAACTTTCCAGCCCTGCCTGTAACGAGCAACAGCTCCTTTCTGTTTTGGAGCGGAGGAAGTTGATGCTGCTCCTGCCTTGAAGTTACGAAAGGCACGAAAATTAGACTGTTTGGCCTTTGATTTGGCCCTGTCCTGAGGTAGAGCATGGCCCTTACCTCCCATAATGTCAGCTATAATTTCTTTCAAGCCGGGCCCGAATAAGGTCTGCCCTTTGAAAGGAATATTAAGCAATTTAGATTTAGAAGTCACGTCAGCTGACCAGGATTTAAGCCATAGCGCTCTGCGCGCTTGGATGGCGAATCCGGAGTTCTTAGCCGTAAGTTTGGTTAAATGTACGACGGCATCAGAAACAAATGCGTTAGCTAGCTTAAGTGCTTTAAGCTTGTTCATAATTTCATCCAATGGAGCTGTGCGAATGGCCTCTTCCAGAGACTCAAACCAGAATGCCGCCGCAGCAGTGACAGGCGCAATGCATGCAAGGGGCTGTAAGATAAAACCTTGTTGAACAAACATTTTCTTAAGGTAACCCTCTAATTTCTTATCCATTGGATCTGAAAAGGCACAACTATCCTCCGCCGGGATAGTGGTACGCTTAGCTAAAGTAGAAACTGCTCCCTCCACCTTAGGGACCGTCTGCCATAAGTCTCGTGTGGTGGCGTCTATAGGAAACATTTTCCTAAATATGGGAGGAGGGGAAAAAGGCACACCAGGTTTATCCCACTCCTTGCTAATAATCTCTGTAAGCCTTTTAGGTATAGGAAACACGTCAGTACACACCGGTACCGCATAGTATCTATCCAACCTACATAATTTTTCTGGAATTGCAACGGTGTTACAATCATTCAGAGCTTAAATTTAAAATTAGAAATCTCTGAATCCAGTCTCCCTGGATCAGATCCGTCACCCACAGAATGAAGCTCTCCGTCTTCATGTTCTGCAAACTGTGACGCAGTATCTGACATGGCTCTCACCTCATCCGCGCGCTCTGTCCTTAACCCAGAGCTATCGCGCTTGCCTCTTAATTCTGGCAATTTAGATAATACTTCTGTCATAACAGTAGCCATGTCTTGCAAAGTGATTTGTAAGGGCCTCCCTGATGTACTTGGCGCCACAAAATCACGCACCTCCTGAGCGGGAGGCGAAGGTACTGACACGTGAGGAGAGTTAGTCGGCATAACTTCCCCCTCGTTGTCTGGTGATAATTTCTTTACATGTAAAGATAGACTTTTATTTAAAGTAACATCAATGCAATTAGTACACAAATTTCTATTGGGCTCCACATTGGCCTTTAAACATAGTGAACAAAGAGATTCATCTGTGTCAGACATGTTTAAACAGACTAGCAATGAGACTAGCAAGCTTGGAAATACTTTTCTAAATAAATTTACAAGCAATATAAAAAACGCTACTGTGCCTTTAAGAAGCACAAAAAGCTGTCACAGTTGAAAAAACAATGAACCAAAATAGTTATAGCAACCAATTTTTCACAGTAAATGTATTAAGTTAGCAAAGGATTGCACCCACCAGCAAATGGATGATTAACCCCTTAATACCCAAAAACGGATAACAATTTAATAATTAACGTTTTTATCACAGTCAAAACACACCGTCACAGGTCTGCTGTGACTGATTACCTCCCTCAAAATGAATTTTGAAGACCCCTGAGCTCTCTAGAGACGATCTGGATCATGGAGGATGAAGTAGACAGATTGTGACTGAATTTTTACTGCGCAAAAAAGCACTAAAATAGGCCCCTCCCACTCATATTACAACAGTGTGGAAGCTCAGATAACTGTTTCTATGCAGAAAACAAAGATGGCCATGTGGTAAAAATCATGCCCCAATAAGTTGTTAAGTTTTATCACCAAGTACCTCACAAAAAACGATTAACATGCCAGTAAACGTTTTAAACATACATTTGAAAAGTTATGAAGTGTTATTAATAAGCCTGCTACCAGTCGCTCTTACTGCAGTTAAGGCTCATACATTATTTCAGTATTAACAGTATTTTCAGAGTCAATTCCATTCCTTAGAAAAATACATTCAGTGTACACACACTCATCAGCCTAATACCAGTCGCTATCACTGCATTTAAGGCTGAACTTACGTTACATTGGTATCAGCAGTATTTTCTCAGTCAATTCCATTCCTCAGAAAAATAATTTACTGCACATACCTCATTTGCAGGGGGGCCCTGCATGCTATTCCCCTTTTCTGAAGTTACCTCACTCCTCAGATGAGAACAGCCAGTGGATCTTAGTTACGTCTGCTAAGATCATAGAAAACGCAGGCAGATTCTTCTTCTAATGCTGCCTGAGAACAAACAGCACACTCCGGTGCCATTTAAAATAAACTTTTGATTGAAGAAATAAACTAAGTTAAAAAACACCACAGACCTCTCACAGCGACCTATCTTTAGTTAGGCTGCAAGAGAATGACTGAATATGACATGTGAGGGGAGGAGCTATATAACAGCTCTGCTTGGGTGATCCTCTTGCAGCTTCCTGTTAGGAAGAGATATATTCCATAAGTAATGGATGACCCGTGGACTGACTACACTTAACAAGAGAAACAAACATAATTAGAAATTAAACCATTTTCTTTTTCCTCTCCATTCCAAAGTGAGTCTGGATTGGACGGATTGGACTAAAATAAAAGAAAAATGAACAGAAACTTATTTTAAGAGATGTCCCAATTTTGGAAAATACTTGCCGTTCCATGTTGTTTCGCTGTCATGCCCTTGTGAATAAAAAGGCATATGACCAGGGGCGGAATTACCATTGGTGCAGCTGGTGCATTAACACTAGGGCCCAAATGCTAGAACAGGCCCATGGAACACAGTTTATGAATGTAGGTCCATCTATCCTCAAAATCCTTTTACAGAGCAGCTTATATATAACTACTATTAATTATTACTGAGTTATCTTTGCGGGACCCAAAAAAAACTTTGCCCCAGGGTCCTCTGTTGTGTAGGTTTGCTACGGCATAGGACTATACAAGTATGCTATTGAGCAGAATTAACAAAATATTTCTGCAAAGTTTCCCTATACTTAACATACGTAGTTGTTTAGGTTTTATATGCACAACAGAAATACTATGGTTACTCTCTATGTTCTATGACCAGTTTCTTATATTCTAGCAATTTAATTTTTTCTAAATTATTCTGATATTCAAATAATATACATTCATCATCACCAAGAATATACAATTTCTAATTCAGGGGCATATTTAGCCTTTGGGAAATCTACCATGTAACCCCTCGGCTTCTTGTATTTTAGATGTGGAATTGTGCACCCATTGTATTGGAATATATTCTCTCTTAATTACATTTGTACAACTGTCCAATAAAGAAAATAACAAAATTTATGCTTACCTTATAAATTTATTTATCCACAGGATCATCAATCACTGTTGGGAATATCACTCCTGGCCAGCAGGAGGATGCAAAGAGCACCACAGCAAATCTGTTAAGTATCACTCCCTTTCCCACAATCCTCCGTCATTTCTTGACTGAAGGAAAATGGAGAAAAGGAATAACACAATGTGTAGAGGTGCCTGAGGTTTATACAAAAAAACTGTCACAGAAAAAAAGGGCGGGGCCGTGGACATATCTGGAAAGAAATTTATCAGGTAAGCATAAATTTGTTTTCTTTCCTAAGATATGTTGAGTCCACGGAATCATCGATTACTGTAGGGAACCAATACCGAAGCCAGAGGACACAGATGATTAGGGAGGGACAAGAAAGGTAACCTAAACAGAAGGCACCACCGCTTGCAGAACCTCTCTCCCAAAAGAAGCCTCAGCCGAGGTAAAAGTATCAAATTTAGTAAATTTAGAAAAAGTATGCAGAGAGGACCAAGTTGCAGCCTTGCAAATCTGATCCACAGAAGCTTCATTTTTGAAAGCCTAAGAAGAAGAAACAGCCCTAGTGAAATGAGCTGTGATTCTCTCAGGAGGCTGCTGTCCAGAAGTTTTATACGCCAAACGAATTATACTTCTCAACAAGATAGAAAGGGAAGTAGCAGTAGCTTTCTGAATAGTAGTCCTCTTGGCCAGGGTAGAGATCGCCCCTTCCACCTTGGGGACCATCTGCCACAACTCAGCCACCGGGAAGTCAGCCACCGGGAACATATTCCTAAAGACTGGAAAGGGAGAAAAGGGAATTCCAGGTCTCTCCCATTCCCGGGCAATAATCTCCGTAGCACAGTCTGGCACTGGAAACCCCTCCCTAGGGAGGGAACCTCAAAGTATCTATTTAATTTGCTAGATTTCTTAGGGTTGACAACAAAAGGAGTATCGGAGTTGTCCAAAGTTGCCAAAACCTCCTTTAACAAAACACAAAGGTGTTCAAGCTTGAATCTGATGGAAACTACTTCAGCATCAGAAGAAGGGATTATACTATCCGAATCTGAGCTTTCACCCTCAGAGGCTACTGAAGTATCCTCCTCTTCCGACTTATGTGAAAGAGCAACCTGGTTAGCCTGTACTGGATCAGAAACCTTACCATCTGATTCTCTAATTTTCCTATTGTGTTTCCCCTGAAGCATGGGGATGGCAGCCAGCACCTCAAATACTGCTGAGGATACCTGGGCAGCAATTTCTGCATGCATATATACTCCTCCAGGAGATTGTGAGGAACCGCAGGGCACTGCATGTGACGATGATAAAGTTTGGGACGCCTGAGGAGAAGGCTGTGGCATTACTTGACCAGCATCATCCTGAGAGAATGGTGGCTCAGAAAAAAGTCTTTGTACATTAGAGTTCTCTCAATACAAGAGGAACAAAAGGGTAAAGGAGGTTCCACTTGGTTATCAAAACAGAACTTGCACTCTACAGCCGACACCGACACAGAAAATTTAAAACACACCAGACAAAAAAAATTTGAATACTATCTCTTTAAGGCAGTGATTCCCAACGTAACTAGAATTCCTTAAAAGGGAATAAGTGTAATCAATATATCTATAAGAGTAACAAAGGTTTTCTTTAAACACCAAGGGACCTAACAATACCTCTTATAGTCGTCCTCTACACCTTAGCGATATAGCTGAGGTGCCTACCTACCCCCTCTGCACCACAGAGCTGATTGCGACAGTGAAGTATGATCGCAGCTGCTCCGAACCTCTAGGACTGTCTATGTTGAAGCTCGAGGATCGCACAGGAAGCAGGAATTGGTTGCGTCACGGAAGCCACCTCCCAGTGAAAAACCGCATGCTTTAACAGTCAATGCCGTCTTTAGAAAGGGATCCACCTCTCCTATGATGTCAGAAGCGGTCCTAGCGGTCATACTGTAATAAACATACCGCATATATAAAATGTATGGGAATAAAAGATTCTGACCGGTTCTCTCAAAAACAGGATTAAAATAAAGTTACTGAGCCACCACTGATATCTCACTAAATGTCACACAGTGCCTGTACACCCTGCCCTAATCATTCCTGCGCCTCAGGAATGCTAAAGTTCTGTGTTAAATGCAGCCTATTTTCAGTGCCAGAGCTCTTCCCCAGAAGAAACCAAAATGGCCCTTACCTGCATCCTTCACTGTCCGGCAGGAGGACATCTCACCCGGCATGAGAGGAAGCCACTCCTCAAAGAGACCTGTGGAAATAAGAAAGGACAGAGTAAACCTACTCTGGCTTTCTATATCAGGGCAGCAATTTGTCAGAAAAATGCAGTGAGGCCCACCTCACTAGTTCCTAACTACTTGAAAGCCACCACTTCCCTACGGAAGAGACTAACATGGAGTACAGCTAGACCCTCTCAAGATATGAAAGATCAGAGCAAACCTACTCTGGCTTTAAAAATAATAAAATCTTGATTGAAGAGAAATTCTCAGACACCAAAACTTCACCTCCTCCTTGCACTGAAGGCAAAGAGAATGACTGGGGATTGTGGGAAGGGGAGTGATACTTAACAGCTTTGCTGTGGTGCTCTTTGCCTCCTCCTGCTGGCCAGGAGTGATATTACCAACAGTAATTGATGATCCCGTGGACTCACCATATCTTAGGAAATAAATACTTATTTTTACTCAAATATATTTGAAAATTCAACAATTTCTAAAATTCTTGCTTGAACTGTTTATATATTAAATTGTACTAATATAATGAATATGTTTAACAATTTTACTTTCCTTGGTAGAACTGAACAAGCTTGCTTTACCACCATATAAAAATAATGCAAACTCAGAATGGACTTTTTTATTCTATCCTACAAATTCATCAGGTGGTCTGACATTTGGATTCAGGTGGAGGGTTCACAAAAAAGTAGGATCTAGAGGTAAGAGAAGGATTATCTTTATCCAATGTGAGTCTGATATATTAATTTAGCTTGCAAAGTAAAATATCATAAAATGTTTATACTGATCATCTTATAAATTACCATATTAATCTCTCCTATAAATTCATCTGGTGATCTAACATTTGGTTTCAGGGGGATGATTCACAAACAGGTAGGATCAAGAGGTAAGATAAATATAATCTATATCCAATGTGAGTCTAATAAATTAACTTAGCCAGTAAAGTAAAATATAAATCAAAATGTATATACTATTCACTAGTATTCACAAAGATTACTACCTCTATGTCTGCAATATTAGAGAGATATCAAATTTGAAGTTGAACTGCCGATAGATAGACCTAGCTTGTATCGGTCTATAGCTATGTAAAATTGTAAGTATTAGTACAATGTGTAATGTATTGCTGGCATATCCCAGGACATACTTGAAAACAAGATAAATCTCAATGTATTCTTCCTGGTAAAACATTTTATAAATAAATATGGATTATCAAATGCATAGAGACATTGTTTGATCAATTGTTTGAAGATGGATGCTCCTAAATGGTCTCCCTTGTAATTTCTGAGGACAAGTATTATAACCTACAGTACATTGAAATCTCTATGGATAAGCATTATAACCTACAGTACCTTGGAATCTCTGTGAATAAGCATTATAACCTACAGTACCTAGGGAATCTCTGTGGATAGACATTATAACCTACAGTACCTAGAATCTCTGTGGGTAAACATTATAACCTACAGAAATGCATAGATACTTACACACACTCAAAGCAAAGATCTTTTAGGCTTGCATCAGATACATTTAGATCAAATGGCTCAAAAGGACGCCTCACACTGGGAAAGACTAATTCGCAGGGACACCCGATTCCCTCAAATGCCTAAACCTTGACTAAGCAGAAGCCAGTGACCAACAAGACATACTTATGCAAAAAAACAAAAACAAACTAACAATAAGAAAAAGGTAAAATGTATTTAAAACTATTTTAAGGGTCTAAATATGGTTGATTAGGTTCCATTTTTCAACAATGGGAGAAATTATAACCTAAATAATCAGGGACTCAGTATCTTTCAGGTGGTTTCATATGGAAATATAGGACTTGTATTGAGGCAATCAGCACCCACTTCCCCGAGAGACAATGACATTCATCTCCATTGTTTCACCCATTTGTAAAGAGGCGCAAAGCAGAAGAAATATTTAGCAGTTAAAATTTTAGCATAAGGACCCTGGACATATTTCTTATTTCCTTATCTACACATGGAAACAAAAATCCAAAAATGCTTACATGGCGGTTTAGCATTAAGTTACCAAAGCATATATTATTTTTACAAGTTTTAGATTTACATTTTCTGCACTTTTTTCACATTATTCCTCCTTTTTAAGTTTCATCTTATTTTCCACAAAGATCCATCACATACCTGCAATCGAAAAGCCATGAAGGCAATTTCCTAAAGTATCTAACAAATGTTAACAATGCAATAAATACTGATGTTGTTTATACTGTATGAAAGATTCATGGACAAGCTTGGTTCTGGAGCAATGTTATTATTTAAATAGGCCTGTAACTTCCAGCATGAACATAATTTAGAGAGGAAGAAAAAATGCTTTTCATTGGATGATATCAGATATGCTACTGCTGCTGAACTTGGGAATGTAAACTAATGCATTACTGCTTCTACACTAACAGTACTGGAAAGTGTGATGACTGTTTATGAAAGGCTTGAGATGCAATCAAGTTTCCCACAGATGCTCTTAAATATTATTATTAAAAAAAAAAAAAAAAAAAGTAAATGTAAGCTAAAATTCTCAGCATCTTTTTGCAGATATCTCCGGAAATTTCACAGCTTCAGTATCATCTAACAAGCTAAACTGAAAGGTGCTACTGAATAAGAAAATTTTTCAACAGTTTTGCAGATAAACAAGATCGCACAAATTGTTTTTAGGGTTCTATATTTGTAAGTAACACTGGTATATGTGCTTGAACTATTTTTGTTATGTTATTGCCCCAAATAAAATACAAATAAAAGTATAGAAAGTGTATAATCATGAAAAAAATTAACTAAAATAACTACAGCAACAAATAAGAATATGTCCTAAAACTGCAACAACTAATCAATAATAATCGATTATAAAAACAGTTGTCAATGAATCTCATAATCGATTAGTTGGTCTGCACATGGTTTCAGCTGCTTTACTCCGATGAACTCCTGCACGTTATTGTGTTTTAAGGTTATGTGGTTAAGACATCTAGAGACATTTACTTTTCACCTTTTCAGTACAGTTTAAGTTTCTTTTTAAGTTTACAACAACTCCTGGCTTATGTGCAACCGAGAAATAACAGGAGGAGTCATTTGGATTGTTTATATTAAATCAGTTGATTTAGGACTATGCGCTTTTTATTTATACCTAGCCCTAGATTGATGAGTTATTTGAATTGATGTGCACTATTATCGGTTTGCACAATTATTAGCAGATTGCTTGCTATTGCTGATTATATGTACTGTATAGATACATGTGTAAGGCTTTGTCCTGTTATTGATATATAGTCCTTAGTGCTTTTGACTTTTTTAATTGATTTTTTATTTATTTTAAGAAATTGCAATATTTACCAGATTCCACCTCTAAGTATATATTTGTTAATTTAAGAGCAGACTAGATATTTTCCCTCACCTTATAGCTGGTTATTTACCTTTGTTAAAATGAAGTACAAACTTACTTTATTGAGAGATCCATTGCCAAGGAGGTAACACTTTGCATTGGTGGAGAGCTAACAAAGATAAATATCCCATCTTGACGAAACTGGCAAACCCCTACTTATGCATCTCAAGCGCCTCAACACCACCTGAGTGCCTCTTCTCTGCTGAAGGTAATATAGCTTGTAAAAAGAGAGCCAGCCTTAGCTAGGAGCATGATAACATGTTAACATTCTTGCATTTCAAGGAAAAGTTTCTGAAAGAATGAATAACAGAATGTTATAAAGAACGATAGTCCTACTTCTTTCTAGTTCTACCTCTTTTCAAACAGTTTGTGGTTTTGTTTAAATATAAAAATCTGTTCTGCTGCTTTAAAATTGGACAAACAGTTGTGTTAATGTAAAGTTTTAGTCCGAAGTTTATATTTGTAACACTCAGTATGTGTACTTTATTTTATTTAAAAAAAAAAATCATCCAATCAATCGATTATGAAAATAATCATTAGTTGCAGCCCTAATATGCCCTCTTGCCTACATCATGGACATATGTCTAAACTATGATCCCAGAGATCATTAGCCCCCTTCTAAACTTGGTCATAAACCCTCAATTAAAGGAACAGTAAACACCTTATGATTTTTATATAAAATGTTTAGTAATGCATAATTAAAGGACTTTGCAATATACTTTCATTATTTATTTTAAACCCTGTATTCAAGGAATAAAAAAACAATAAAAACATTGAGCAATTTCTAATTCTAAGAACTTAAATTGCACCATGCTGATTTCTCAAAGCGAACCCCACATGTGTCCTTAAAGGGATACTAAATCCAAATAGTTTTTTCTTTCATGATTCGGATAGAGCATGCAATTTTAAGCAACTTAATAATTTACTCCTATTATTATTTGTTCTTCGTTCTCTCTGTGATCCAGCCCATTTAATGGTTAAGAACCTGGGTTGCGCTGGCTGATCAGATGGCTAAATGTAGCCACCAATCAGCAAGCCCTATCCAGGTTGCTAAACCTAAAATGGGCTGGCTTGTAAGCTTTCATTCTTGCTTTTTCAAATAAAGATAGCAAGAGAACAAAGAAAAATTGATAATAGAAGTAAATTAGAAAGTTGCTTAAAATTGTATGCTCTATCTGAATCATAAAATAAAATATTTGGGTTTACTATCCCTTTAACTTGATTTGTCAGATAACTGTAAAACAAGGTACTTTATACTAACTTTATGACCATGACTAGCCTTCTTGTCTGTGGAATAAAGCCCAGTTTGGCTCCTCCAAATAAGGCAAACAGTGAGCGGAGTTTGGCTATTGAAAAAAATGCTGTAAATTTTTTTTATTTATTTTAAAAATTTTAAGACTTGACTGATGTGTTATTCTATAGCAACATAATAGAAATTACTTTTAATGACAAGGTGTTTACTGTCCCTTTAAAATAACTCTGGCTGTCATATGGTTACTTTAAACTGGCAATTTAACAGTGTGTTAGGCGCAGATCGAAATAAATAAATGTGGAGTGCCTTTTTGGGTAAATGTTTGGGAAAGAGTATGACCATATAAGTAATTTACTATAGGCAATTAAATATAAGGGCTGAAAATGTCCACTAGTTCTTGGTGAGTAAGAAATTACAGTGAATAATATGAAGAATCTCACTGCAAAGTAACAGGTCTGTAAAATATCTCAGAAGACGACATTGAGTCCTATCAGACTAAAAAGAACCCTGAGAGGCACACAAACTAGATATGGCCTGCGGTATAGGCCGTATAGGAACATTTCATCATTAATCACATTTTTACATATATTTTATCACCTCATTAAAATGTTTCAGCTAATAGAAACCAATCCCTAGAAGTTAAACAAAAAAATAAAATAAAAATACAGAATGCTAAACATTTCAATTCCTAATGAAATAGTACAAAAATTACATGCTCGAATTTGTTATGCAATCAGCAATGCTCTGCGGGTCCGTAGTGGACTACTTCTAATATGTGTTAAACCCCTTGCAGGGGATAAACACAAAAATGTGCAAGGTTGCTAGTCTTAAAATTACATGCGCTCACAAATTAAAACGCATTAAAAGGACAAAGTTACTGGGGTATTGCAAGACACAGCATCCAAAGGTTGCTTTAAAATACTGCTGGCGTACAGACCACCTAACGACAAATATACTGCTGGCGTACAGACCACCTAATGACAAAATATACTACTGGCGTACAGACCACCTAACGACAAATATACTGCTGGTGTACGGACCACCTAACGACAAATATACTGCTGGTGTACAGACCACCTAACGACAAAATATACTGCTGGCGTACAGACCACCTAACGACAAATATACTGCTGGCGTACAGACCACCTAACGACAAATATACTGCTGGCGTACAGACCACCTAACGACAAATATACTGCTGGCACAAAGCACAGAAACTGTTCTAAAAGTTTTCAAGCATCTGTGCTTCCCAGTTTTTAATAGAAAGTTACAGGAAGACCTGGTCATAACAACCGTTCACTGAAGAACATCCATTTTGTCAAAAACTAAATCTGAATATATAATCAACATTTTTAATTCTGCAGTATATCTGGGTTTCTAAAAAAGGTAGTCAACCTCAGGGCTAGAATTATAATCACAAAGCAGGTGTGTGTATATAAGGTAAAGCATGGACAACTGGGTGCACTATTGTATTTGGTTATAAAAAGTAAAAGTCATTTGAAAAATAAATTAATTTTTAATTCAAGTTCAAGAAATAATGGACATTTAGTATGATTAAAATGACTAGAATTTCCAAACCAACTATTACTTTGCTTCTAATCTCTCCTGTTTCAAATATCAAAATGACTTTTTACACCTTTTATATTATTATGGGGAAGTTAAAAAAATCCATGATTAGAAATTTAGGTGCACATCTAAAAACATGCAGGCAGACAAGGTTCCAAGGTAGGAAACATGCCTATCCATGTTCACGAGTACTGATGCAGCCTCTGTTGCTTGAATATATGATTGCACAAGCAATCTCTTGTGCTATAACCCCCTGCTCCCGTGCTATTGCGCCAGAGCAGGGTGTGTTAATAATACTGGATAGATAAGTATGTGATGTTTTAATCTCTGAAGTGGCAAAGAAGTTAGGAAGCTGTGGTTGTAAAAGATAGAGTCTGTGAGATTTTGTGCTCATTCAGCCAAAACAGCATTTTTGAGGTCAGGGACTGATGCTAAAGTTCTGACTCCCAGTCGGTGTTCCAATTCATCCAAAGGGGTTCAGTTGGGTTGAGCTCAGGGCTCTGTACAACCAACTCGAGTTCCTACACACAAAACTTGTCGTGTCTTCATGGACCGATTTTTGTGCAAAGGGGCACAGACATGCTGGAACAGGAAATGGCCTTCCCCAAATTGTTGAAACAAATATGGAAGCACCCAACTGTCTAAAATCTAATTTAATCGTTAGCATTAAAGTGACATGAAACCCAAAAATGTTTCTTTCACTATTCAGATTATATTATCTCATTTGCATCATTCTTTAGATATAATTTGTTGAAGAGATAGCAATGGACATAGGTGAGCCAATCACACAAGGCATCTATGTGCAGTCACAAATCAGCAGCTACTGAGCCTATTTAAATATACTTTTCAGCAAAGGATATTAAGAAAACTAAGCAAAATAGATTATAGAAATAAATTGGAAAGTTGTTTAAAATGACATGCTCTTTTTAAATCATGAAAGAGAAAATTTGTGTTTCATGTCCTCTTAAAGCTGACCCTTCACTGGAACTAAATGGCCTATCGCAAACCCTGAATAAACAGACCTAGACAATTATCCCTCTTACACAAATTTTAAAAGTAGACACTATGCATTATGCAAGGTACGGTCTCCTGGCATAAGCCACACCTAGATTCTTCCATCATTCTGCTCCAGTCCAGTGGCTTTACACCACTCCAGCCAACGCTTGGCATTGTGCATGTTGATATGAGGCTTGTGCAAAACTGCTTGGTCAAGGAAACTCATTTCATGAAGCTCCTGACACACATTTATTGTGTGGATGTTGCTTCCAGAGGCAGTTTGAAACTCTGTAGTAGTGAGTGTTGAAACTGTGATTCACCATCTAGCGGCCGAACTCTGTAATCTACCAATTTGTGTCTAGCCTAATCTTGCTCCTAGACTTCACAACATACAATACCAATAAAGTACAGCACCTCCAGTGTAGTGCACGCTGCCAAGGAAGCTGTCTAACCTTCAATCATTAAATTACACACAGCAGCACTTTGAAATAAAAACATAATTTATGCTTACCTGATAAATTTATTTCTCTTGTGGTGTATCCAGTCCACGGATCATCCATTACTTGTGGGATATTCTCCTTCCCAACAGGAAGTTGCAAGAGGTTCACCCACAGCAGAGCTGCTATATAGCTCCTCCCCTAACTGCCATATCCAGTCATTCGACCGAAACTAGCCGAGAAAGGAGAAACCATAGGGTGCAGTGGTGACTGTAGTTTAAAATTTAGACCTGCCTTAAAAGGACAGGGCGGGCCGTGGACTGGATACACCACAAGAGAAATAAATTTATCAGGTAAGCATAAATTATGTTTTCTCTTGTTAGGTGTATCCAGTCCACGGATCATCCATTACTTGTGGGATACCAATACCAAAGCTAAAGTACACGGATGAAGGGAGGGACAAGGCAGGTACTTAAACGGAAGGGACAACTGCCTGTAGAACCTTTCTCCCAAAAATAGCCTCCGAAGAAGCAAAAGTATCAAATTTGTAAAATTTTGAAAAGCTATGAAGCGAAGACCAAGTCGCCGCTTTGCAAATCTGTTCAACAGAAGCCTAATTCTTAAAGGCCCAGGTGGAAGCCACAGCGCTAGTAGAATGAGCTGTAATCCTTTCAGGGGGCTGTTGTCCAGCAGTCTCATAGGCTAAGCGTATTACGCTCCGAAGCCAAAAAGAAAGAGAGGTTGCCGAAGCCTTTTGACCTCTCCTCTGTCCAGAGTAAACAACAAACAGGGAAGATGTTTGACGAAAATCTTTAGTCGCTTGTAAGTAAAACTTTAAAGCACGGACTACATCCAAATTATGTAAAAGACGTTCCTTCTTTGAAGGAGGATTAGGACACAATGATGGAACAACAATCTCTTGATTGATATTCTTGTTGGAAACTACCTTAGGTAAAAAACCAGGTTTTGTACGCAGAACTACTTTATCTGTATGGAAAAACAGATAAGGATAGACAGAGCAGAAATCTGTCCCTTTAAAGAACTAGCTGATAATCCTTTATCCAAACCCTCTTGGAGAAAGGACAATATCCTAGGAATCCTAACCTTACTCCATGAGTAATTCTTGGATTCACACTAATGAAGATATTTGCGCCATATCTTATGGTAGATTTTCCTGGTTACAGGCTTTCGTGCCTGTATTAAGGTATCAATGACTGACTCGGAGAAGCCACGCCTTGATAAAATCAAGCGTTCAATCTCCAGGCAGTCAGTCTCAGAGAAATTAGATTTGGATGATTGAAAGGACCTTGTAGTAGAAGGTCTTGTCTCAGAGGCAGAGGCCAAGGTGGAAAGGATGACATGTCCACCAGGTCTGCATAAAAGGTCCTGCGTGGCCACGCAGACACAATCAAGATCACCGATGCTCTCTCCTGTTTGATTTTGGCAATCAGTCGAGGGAGCAGAGGAAACGGTGGAAACACATAAGCCGGGTTGAAGAACCACGGTGCTACTAGAGCATCTATCAGCGTCGCTTCTGGGTCCCTGGACCTGGATCCGTAACAAGGAAGCTTGGCGTTCTGGCGAGACGCCATGAGATCCAATTCTGGTGTGCCCCAACGATGAACCAATTGAGCAAACACCTCCGGATGAAAAGTCTGACGACTTAGAAAATCCGCCTCCCAGTTCTCTACACCTGGGATATGGATCGCTGATAGATGGCAAGAGTGAGTCTCTGCCCAGCGAATTATCATGGAGACTTCTAACATCGCTAGGGAGCTCCTGGTCCCCCCTTGATGTAAGCCACAGTCGTGATGTTGCCCGACTGAAATCTGATGAACCTCAGGGTTGCTAACCGAGGCCAAGCTAGAAGAGCAATGAATGTTGCTCTTAACTCCAGAATATTTATTGGGAGGAGTTTCTCCTCCTGAGTCCACGATCCCTGAGTCTTCAGGGAATTCCGGACTGCACCCCAACCTAGAAGGCTGGCATCTGTTGTTACAATTGTCTAATCTGGCCTGCGAAAGGTCATAACTTTGGACAGATGGACCCGAGATAGCCACCAGAGAAGAGAATCTCTGGTCTCTTGATCCAGATTTAGCAGAGGGGACAAATCTGTGTAATCCCCATTCCACTGACTGAGCATGCATAATTGCAGCGGTCTGAGATGTAGGCGCGCAAATGGCACTATGTCCATCGCCGCTACCATTAAGCCGATCACTTCCATGCACTGAGCCACCGAAGGGCGCGGAATGTAGTGAAGAACACGGCAGGAATTTAGAAGCTTTGATAACCTGGACTCCATCAGGTAAATTTTCATTTCTACAGAATCTATCAGAGTTCCTAGGAAGGAAACCCTTGTGAGGGGTGATAGAGAACTCTTTCCCTCGTTCACTTTCCACCCATGCGACCTCAGAAATGCCAACATTATGTCCGTATGAGATTTGGCAATTTGGAAGTTTGACGCCTGTATCAGGATGTCGTCTTGATAAGGGGCCACTGCTATGCCCCGTGGTCTTAGGACCGCCAGAAGAGACCCCAGAACCTTTGTAAAAATTCTTGGGGCTGTAGCTAACCCGAAGGGAAGAGCCACAAACTGGTAATGCCTGTCTAGAAAGGCAAACCTTAGGAACCAATGATGATCTTTGTGAATCGGTATGTGAAGGTAAGCATCCTTCAAATCCACTGTGGTCATGTACTGACCCTCCTGGATCATAGGTAGGATTGTCCGAATAGTTTCCATTTTGAACGATGGAACTCTGAGGAATTTGTTTAAGATCTTTAGATCCAAAATTGGTCTGAAGGTTCCCTCTTTTTTGGGAATCACAAACAGATTTGAATAAAATCCCTGTCCTTGTTCCATCTGTGGAACTGGATGGATCCCTCCCATTATTAGGAGGTCTTGCACACAGCGTAAGAATGCCTCTTTCTTTATCTGGTTTACAGATAATCTCGAAAAGGTGAAATCTCCCTTGTGGGGGGGAAGCTTTGAAGTCCAGAAGATATCCCTGAGATATGATCTCTAACGCCTAGGGATCCTGAACATCTCTTGCCCACGCCTGGGCGAAGAGAGAAAGTCTGCCCCCTACTAGATCTGTTGCCGGATAGGGGGCCATTCCTTCATGCTGTCTTAGAGGCAGCAGCAGGCTTTCTAGCCTGCTTGCCTTTGCTCCAGGCCTGGTTAGATTTCCAGGCCGGCTTGGATTGCGCAAAAGTTCCCTCTTGTTTTGTAGCAGAGGAAGTTGATGCTGCCCCTGCCTTGAAGTTTCGAAAGGCACGAAAATTAGACTGTTTGGCCCTTGATTTGGCCCTGTCCTGAGGAAGGGTATGACCCTTACCTCCAGTAATGTCAACAATAATTTCCTTCAAACCAGGCCCGAATAGGGTCTGCCCCTTGAAGGGAATGTTAAGTAATTTAGACTTTGAAGTCACGTCAGCTGACCAAGATTTAAGCCATAGCGCCCTACGCGCCTGGATGGCGAATACAGAATTCTTAGCCGTTAGTTTAGTCAAATGAACAATGGCATCAGAAACAAAAGAATTAGTTAGCTTAAGTGTTCTAAGTGTTCTAAGCTTGTCAATGGAGTAGCTGTCTGAAAGGCCTCTTCCAGAGACTCAAACCAGAATGCCGCAGCAGCAGTGACAGGAGCAATGCATGCAAGGGGCTGCAGGATAAAACCTTGTTGAATAAACATTTTCTTAAGGTAACCTTCTAATTTTTTATCCATTGGATCTGAAAAAGCACAACTGTCCTCGACAGGGATAGTGGTAAGCTTTGCTAAAGTAGAAACTGCTCCCTCCACCTTAGGGACCGTCTGCCATAAGTCCCGTGTGGTGGCGTCTATTGGAAACATTTTTCTAAAAATAGGAGGGGGGGAAAACGGCACACCGGGTCTGTCCCACTCCTTAGTAATAATTTCTGTAAACCTTTTAGGTATTGGAAAAACGTCAGTACACACCGGCACCGCGTAGTATTTACAGTCTACACAATTTCTCTGGCACTGCAATTCTGTCACAGTCATTCAGAGCAGCTAAAACCCGGAGGTTCTCAAGCTTAAATTTAAAAGTAGATATATCTGAATCAGGTTTCCCTGAGTCAGAGACGTCACCCACAGACTGAAGCTCTTCCTCAGCTGCTGCATATTGTGACGCAGTATCAGACATGGGCCTTAAAACATCTGCGTGCTCTGTATTACGTCTAACCCCAGAGCTATCGCGCTTTCCTCTGAATTCAGGCAGTCTGGCTAATACCTCTGACAGGGTATTATCCATGATTGCCGCCATGTCCTGCAAAGTAATCGCTATGGGCGTCTGATGTACTTGGCGCCATTTTAGCGTGAGTCCCTTGAGCGGGAGTCAAAGGGTCCGACACGTGGGGAGAGTTAGTCGGCATAACTTCCCCCTCGTCAGAATCCTCTGGTGATAATTCTTTTAAAGATAACAGCTGATCTTTATTGTTTAAAGTGAAATCAATACATTTAGTTCACATTCTCCTATGGGGTTCCACCATGGCTTTTAAACATAATGAACAAGGAGTTTCCTCTATGTCAGACATGTTTATACAGACTAGCAATGAGACTAGCAAGCTTGGAAAACACTTTAAATCAAGTTAACAAGCAATAAAAAAAAAAACATTACTGTGCCTTTAAGAGAAACAAATTTTGCCAAAATTTGAAATAACAGTGAAAAAAGGCAGTTAAACTAACAAAATTTTTACAGTGTATGTAACAAGTTAGCAGAGCATTGCACCCACTTGCAAATGGATGATTAACCCCTTAATACAAAAAACAGATTAACAAAACGAAAAATATGTTTTTTAAACAGTCATAACAACTGCCACAGCTCCTACTTTTGAAGCCTTTTGAGCCCTTCAGAGATGTCCTATAGCATGCAGGGGACTGCTGAGGGAAGCTGAATGTCACAGTTTGTAATTTTAACTGCACCAACTGTAACTTTTATACTTTAACAGTGGAAAACCTCAGGAAACTGTTTCTAGGCAAAAATAAAGCCAGCCATGTGGAAAAAACTAGGCCCCAATAAGTTTTATCACCAAAGCATATATAAAAACGATTAAACATGCCAGCAAACGTTTTATATTGCACATTAATCAGAGTATATACCTCTGATAGCAAGCCTGATACTAGTCGCTATTAAATCACTGTATTTAGGCTTTAACTTACATTAATCCGGTATCAGCAGCATTTTCTAGCAAATTCCATCCCTAGAAAAACTTAACTGCACATACCTTATTGCAGGATACCCTGCACGCCATTCTCCCTCTGAAGTTACCTCACTCCTCAGACATATGTGAGAACGGCAGTGGATCTTAGTTACTTCTGCTAAGATCATAGAAAAACGCAGGCAGATTCTTCTTCTAAATGCTGCCTGAGATAAAATAGTACACTCCGGTACCATTTAAAAACAAACTTTTGATTGAAGAAAAAACTAACTATATTTTACCACTTTCCTCTAACTACCTCCAGCTATGTTGAGAGCTTGCAAGAGAATGACTGGATATGGCAGTTAGGAGAGGAGCTATATAGCAGCTCTGCTGTGGGTGATCCTCTTGCAACTTCCTGTTGGGAAGGAGAATATCCCACAAGTAATGGATGATCCGTGGACTGGATACACCTAACAAGAGAAAAGGACCTTTATTCACAGCAGGGTCACATAGATGTGCAGTTTCGGGCCTCCTGCCCCTAATGTATGATTAAGGGCAGAAGGCCCTGCTGTGAATAAAGGTCCTTTTATTTTAAAATGCTGCTGTGTGTGGATTCTAGACTTTACAATAATAGCACTACCATCTGACCAGGGCAGATCTAGTGTGGCAGAAATTTGACAAACTGACTAATGGAAAAAGGTGGTATCTTATGACAGAGTCACAAGTCACTGAGATTTTATGGCTATGTGCAGGAGTTTATCCACCTATAAGTAAGGAGAGTTTCTGAAATCATTAATAAGTAGGGGTGTTTACATACTTTTGGCCATATAGTGTAGATAGATATGCGTAACTTACATAGAATAAGTTACAGGAAAACACTGAAGTTACTGACTTCCAGGCTACAGCACCATGGAGACTACAAGTAGCAGTGTTGTTGCTGCTTAACAGTTATTTTGTATAACTTTCCTTTGTTTGGGGGGGGGGATATTTGCTACTACTGAGCATGCTTGAAATATATCAAAATAATGCAAATTTAAACCTTCATATTTCAGCAACCACGATTTTTTTTTTTACCAAAGTAAAACATATTTCAAAGAATCCTATAATATAAAAGGCCAAGTGTGTTTGTCCAAAGCTGTCATGCGCAGTAGAGACAGCGCAAGGACAAACACACCTGGTCTTACACAAATTCTGTTCCAGGGCCATATATATTAGCAAATCTATACACAAAATAAACAAAAACAGTGCTCATAACATAGCTATAGTTTCTACAATGTTGAATAAATGATATTTACCAATATACACTCGTCCACCAGCAAATAAGCAGCAGACAGCAAAACTAGTACGGAGACATATCAGCAGGAATAGGAGTTTATTGCAGATCCATAAAGGGAGGCAAAAGACAATTCCCTGCGACCAAATATGGAAGGTATATGAAAAAATTCCCATGAGGTGAAAAAAGAATCACAAACCATACCCCATATACATCCCTCTGACAAGCACTGTACTGGGCCTCAATATTGAATGAAAACCCTCTCTATGAAGAATCAAATGCACATTATTCTTCAACCACCTCCAGCGGAGGCAAAGTAAAATATGTGTGAGGGATTTTATATGGCTCTTTGAGTTTGGGAATCTTTGCCTCCTCCTAGTGGTAGAGAAGAGTAATTCCCAGGAGTAATAGATCATGGACTCTTACCACCTGTATGAAAGAAAGTACATTTTTCAATACACAATAACTGCAAAAACGCTAATCAACTTTTTTTTATCATTTCACTGAAAGTGTCCACAAAACTGACATTTGTTAATCCAATCCAAACTTACAAGTGCTTTAAAAACAGGGTTTAACACTGAACGGTCTGGTGAATATAAACTATTTATATAGTGTTGTGATAATGTTCATAATTTCATCAACTTTATGTTATACAACACTACTTTCTTCATCTGCTATTATTCATTCCATAGAGTACATAGATAACCCGTTCACAGAAGAGAAAGAACTCAGAATAATCTAGTTGAAAAACGCAGTTGACACACTTATGCTGAACATAAAATCAGTCAATGAATAAGATATAGTCTGGGATTTTAAGACACATCAAAATATGAGCCAACTAAATTCAGAACGCAATTCTTATCTGCTGTAAAATTCTATGTTTCTTTGAGTTCACTGGAAGGTTAGCTTATTAGAATAAATTGCATAATTTAGAAAAGAACATTTGATGAAACCGAAATATTGTAATTTAGCTGATCTATGAGATGCGTGTTATTTTCCATAACTACCATAAATCCGTGCTTTTTATATTGTTCTCACTCTGATTCTCTTCTTTCAATGTTACAAATTTATTTAACAATGAACTTGCATCTTTGCTTACAAATGCACTGCTCATTAAATCAAGCAAGATTGGCAGTCCAGCAGTCCACATAAATAGATTCAAATTTAGGGAGGAATGTGGGCTTATAATATTGTTTAAATACTTTATTTAGTAGTACATGAGACTCTGCAAGGAAAGTGAACGTGATGAGAGTGTGAAAGAAATAGGACATTATTATATATTAATTCCACTTGAAAAAATATATAATTTTATTTGATATGATGATGCTTATGGATGTCCAGAATGTTTATAGCGGTTCTGGGAGCCATGGACTTCTGAAAGTGTCTGATGAAGATCATGTATTGATGTTTATACTGACACTTCTGATCTCAAGAATTTATGGTGTTGAGAATTATTCAGGACAATGATTTTGTATTTTAGTCAGTATTCAATTATATCTTTTGAGGATATATAACATTTACTTCAGCTTTATAGTTTAAATAAGTGAAGATGTTTTATAAAAAGCAAAGCCAAACTGTGTCCATTATTAAACTGAACCCCACACATCCTTAAAAACAATATATATATATATTTTCTTACCATTCTACTAATATTTTTGTGCTATCGCTCGTGTAAAAGTAATCTAAGGATTGATGTGTTTTTCTATAATCTCATGTTATAGCATAGACATAATTTTATCTTTTGCTATTATTTAAAATAATACTGAGATTGCAATTGACTTCAGTTATCTATAGGCAGAGTTTTACAATTTTCTCCCAACTGACGCAGATAAAAGTTAGATTGCAGTATTGACTAAGAAAGGAGTCTCATTTGCACTTCTAAACACTTTTGAAAGATTTGCTAAATCATTTCAGTCATCCTTGAAAAATATACTGAGATTTGGCACTTGCCCCTCTACAGATTAAAGGGACAGTCTATTTGATGTTTTTTATTGTTTAAAAGATAGATAACGCCTTTACTACCCATTCCCCAGCTTTGCACAACCAACATTGTTAAATTAATATACTTATAACAACTTCTAAGTTTGACGTATTTTAGATTCTCATGAACAACTCTGGTTATGTTGGTGTAGCCTAAATACTGCCAAATGCACTTTTTCTTTGTTTTTTATATTTCTTCCTACTTCTTATGCTACCTAAAACATTTTAACACAGTATTTGCTTAAGCAGCTAGCTCATGTTCTTGTCCATAATATTTCCCCACAGTAAGGTTGTTATAATGATAATGCTGCAACCACAGAAAAGTGTCTCCACAACATTACAGAAGTGAATGTATTTTGAATGTTGTAACCAACATTGCTATTTCTGTAGCAATAGCTACAGTATAGAACGTATGTAGAGCTGCAACAACTAATCGTCATAATCGATAATAATCGATTATGAAAATAGTTGTCAACGAATCTCATAATCGATTAATCGGTTTGCAATTAGTTGGTCTGTGCACAACACCAGCTGCTTCACTCCAATGAGCTCCTGCACATGGTATTGTGTTTTATGGTTATGTCCTTAGCCTAAAGGACGTCTACTTTTCACTTTTTCAGGACAGTATACGTTTACAACTACCGCTGGCTTATGTGCAGCCCAGATATAATCGTCATCATTTGGATTGTTTATATTAAATTTGGTGATTTGGAACTATGCTTTTCATGATATAGTGCTGAGCTTGTTATTTACACCTTGCACCTAGATTGATGGGAGTTATTTAAATTGATGTGCACTATTATCTGTTTGCACAATTATTAGCGTATTGCTTGCTATTGCTGATTATATGTACCGTATAAATAAATGTGTAAGGCTTTCTCCTGTTATTGATATACAGTCCTTAGCGCTTTTGATTTAGTTTTTTATTGTTTTTTTATATTTTTAATAAATTGTGATAATATGTACCAGATTCAACCTTTATAAGTATATATTCGTTATTTTTAGAGCGGACTAGATATTTCCCCTAACCTTATAGCTAGTTATTTACCATTGCATACAGATATTCAAGATATTTTTATGTTAGAATGAAGTCAAGGGTTACTTTATTGAGATGCCCCTTGCCAAGGTAGAAAACACTTAGCATTGGTGAAGAGCTAACAAAGATAAATATCCCACTTTGGTGAAATTGGCAAAACCCTACTTATACACCTCAACAGCCTTTTCTCTGCTGCAGGAAATGTAGCTGCAAACAGAGAACCAGCCTTAGACGGAAGCATGTGGACATGTTGAGATGTTTGCATTTCAATGCAAAGTTTCTGAAAGAGTGAATAACAGAATGTTATTAACAGTGATAGTCTAACTCTTTCTAGTTCTACCTCTTTTCAAACAGTTTGTGGTTTTGTTTTGTAGAATTATAAAGCTGTGCTCTGCTGCTTAAATTTTTTTAGAAACAGTTGTGCTAATGTAAAGTGAAGTTTATGTTTGTAACACTCATTATGTGGATTTTATTTAAAACATAGAAAACTATTATTGATTCTCTTTTTATCCGATTAGTCGATTAATCGAAAAAATAATCGGCCGATTAATCGATTATGAAAATAATCGTTAGTTGCAGCCCTAAACGTATGTTAACCCAATAGATAGGAATTCAATAGGTTAATTCTAGCTGCACCTCAGTCATAAACCTAACATATCATTTACGCAACATAAATTCTGATGTAATATAACTGAAAAGATGTAGCTGCTTCTTCTGACAACACTGTGATAACATACTCATGATGTTACGTTTGATCTTACCATTAGTTTTCCTGTAATAATTTCTTACATAAATTTGCTGCAAAACTATCATTGACCTAATTAGAAGTGGTATATGCCTTTAGTTGTTTATCTTAGGTAAAAGAACGGACCCTAAGCTAGCAGGTCCGGAGGAATAGGCTACCGCCAAGGAGGAGCATATGACATGGTCACTAGGTCTGCGTACCAAATCCTGCAGTCATGCAGATGCTATAAGAAAAGTCGGTATTCCCTCCTGCTTGATCCAAGAGACCACTCATGGCAGGAGAACAATTGGAGGAAACCGATACACTAGGTTGAAATGCCAGGTCCCAGGACCTCATTTCATATCTCGGGAGTTTGGAATTGAAACGGGAAGCCATCAAATCCATCTCGGGAGCACCCCATCTGCGAGTGATCTCCAGAAACACCTCCTAATTTAGGAGTGGAGAGTCTGCTCAGGAAACCCGTTTCCCAATTCTCCACACCTGGGATGTGGACAGCTGACATTCGACGTTGATGTCTCTCCGCCCACAGCAGGATTTGAGACACCCCCAGCATCGCCAGAGAGCTCCCTGTGCCACCCTGATGGTTGATGTAGGCCACGGTAGTGATGTCTGATTGGAATCCGATATAGCGGATGGAACCTAGTTGAAGCCCCACTAGAAGTGCATTCTATATAGCTTTCAACTCGAAGAGGTTGATCGTAAGGGACACTTCCACCTGACATCAAGTTCCTTGGGCTGTCAGGGGACCCCATAACGCACCACAGACAGACTCGCGTCTGTGGTGATAATCACCTAAGAGGGGCAATGGAAACACGTTGAAGACTGCCACCAAGTGTGAATCCCTCATTTGGGCGTCCAGGCAGATGACCTGCGACAGATCTGAATGATTTTCATTCCATTGTTTGAGTATACACAACTATAGTGTTCTCAGATGAAAGCGAGTAAACGGTAAATAATCCAAAGCCGCAACCATGAGACCTAACTCTTCCATGCATTGTGCAACTGAAGGTCGAGCATTGGATTGAAGGAGGAGACATGTTGCTTGAAACTTCTCTCTGCACTGATCTATGAAGTAGATGTGCATACTGATTGAGTCTATTATCGCTATCAGAAAGTTTACCCTCATAGCTAGGACAAGGGAGCTCTTTTCCAGATTGACCTTCCAACCATGTGCCCAAAGACATGAGAGTAACCTCTCCATGTGGTCCTGAGCCACTGGCAAAGATGTAGCCTGAACCATGTTGTCCATGTAAGGAGCTACTGCAATAAATGCAGACGAACCTCAGTCAGCACCTTGGTTAACACTTGAGGTGCAGTAGACAGTCCGAATGGAAGAGCAACAAACTGGTAGTGTTTGTCAAGTAAGTTGAACCTTAGGAACCGGTAGTGATTCCTGTAGATAAGGATATGAAGGTAACACATCCTTTAGGTCTATTGTAGTCATGAACTGACCCTCTTGGACCAGAGGAAAGATGGATCTGATCATTTCTATGTTGAAGGGGGGCACTCTTACAAAACTGTTGAGACCCTTCAAGTCTAGAATGGGATGAAACATGCCCTCTATTTTGGGACCACAAAGATTAAATTAGAATAATTTTCCCATCTCTGTTGGGGCAACCGGAACCACTATGGCCATGGTTATAAGGTCATCCACACAGTGGATTAGTGCCGATCTCTTTACTGATTTTCTTGATACTCTTGAAAGAAGGAAGCGGTCCCTTGAGGGATGTGACTGAAAACTTATTCTGTATCCCTGACAAACTATGTCCAGTACCCAAGAGTCTTGGACGGACTGAGCCCACTCTCTCTGAAACAGAGATAGCCTGCCCTCCACATGACCTGATCCCAGGTCGGGGGTAATCTCATCATGCTTACTTGTTGTCCTGGGAAGTCTTTTTGGGCTGCTTGCTCTTGTTCCACCCCTGGATGGGCTTCCAGTTAGCCCTGGGGGAATCTGTCTTAGAAGCTTCCGTGCTCCTCTGGTTCCTGTTCAGACAAAATGAACGAAAGTGTCCCACTGAACGACCCTGGGTCTTAGACTTTTTGTCTTTAGGTAGGAAAGTTCCCTTTCCACCTTTAACCGTAGCTATGATAGATCCCAGACATGGACCAAACAAGGACTTGCCCTTTAAGGACAAAGATAGCAGTCTTGTCTTAGAAATGGTATCCCCCAACCACGACTTGAGCCACAAGGCCCTCCTGGCCAGAACCGCAAAGCTAGAGTTCTTAGCATTGATGTGGATAATTTGAAAAATGGCATCCCTGATGAAGGTATTAGCTAACCTTAGGGATTGTATATGCTCCTGAATCTTTTTAAGAGGAGTTTCCACAGTTATAAGATCCGCTAAAGATTCCCACCAGAACTTGGCTGCCCCTCCTACCATCGGTTGAAATAGGGCGCCCGCCTGCAGAAACACCCTTCTAAGGTATCCCTTTTAAGCTTTCTATCTAGTGGATCCTTAAAGGAAGTGCTATCATCACGCAGGATAGTAGTGCGCTTGGCTAACGTGGATATTGCAACATCAACTTTAGGAACACTAAATGCTGAAGGGGTAAATGAAACCCCCGGCCTCTCCTATTCCTTGGAGATGATCTCCACTATAATCGGGGGTACAGGAAATACATCTGGGACACTAGGTCTAAAAATTGATTCATGTTTCTGAATTTTTTCCTCCTCGGGCGGCTTTACAACTGGAACCCCCATAGATAGGATTCAAGTTTCCTATCTAAAGGATCTTTAAAATAAGTACTGTCTTCCATAGGAATAGCGGTATGTTTAGCAAGAGTAGAAATAGCCCCATCAACTCTGGGGATCTTTTCACAAAACTCTATAGAAATTGCTGGTAAAGGATATAATTTTTTAAACCTTGAAGAAGGAATAAAAGGAGTACTTGGCTTATTTCATTCCTTAGAAATCATATCAGAAATAGCATCAGGAATAGGAAAAGCCTCTGGAGTAACCACAGGAGGTTTAAAAACAGCATTTAAACGCTTACTAGTCTTAATGTCAAGAGGACTAGCTTCCTCAATATCCACAGTAATTAACACTTCTTTTAACAAAGAACGAATATACTCTATTTTAAACAAATAAGTAGATTTGTCAGTGTCAATATCTGAGGAAGGATCTTCTGAATCAGATCAATCCTCATCAGAGGAAGATAAATCATTATGTTGCCGGTCATTTGAAATTTCACCAACTTTATGAGAAGTTTTAAAAGACCTTTTACGTTTATTAGAAGGCTGAAATGCAGACAAAGCCTTCTGAATAGAATCAGTAAATTCTTTAAAATTCATAGGTATATCATGTACATTAGAAGTTGAAGGAACTGAAACTGGCAATGTACTATTACGGATGGATACATTCTCTGCATGTAAAAGTTTATCATGGCAACTATTACAAATGACATTCGGAGATATAATTTCCACAATCTTACAACAAATGCACTTAGCTTTGGTAGAACCGATGTCAGGCAGCAACGTTCCAACAGATACTTCTGAGGCAGGATCAGATTGAGACATCTTGTAAAATGTAAAAGAAAAAACAACATATAAAGCAAAATTATTAATTTCCTTATATGACAGTTTCAGGAATGAGAAAAAAATGCAAACAGCATAGCCCTCTGACAGAGAAAGGCAAGAGGCAAACAGCAATGGGGTATAAAACTAATGAAAAATTTGGCTGCAAGTATGACGCACAACATAAGAAAAAAAAATTTGGCGCCAACAATATCCGGAAATGACACACTTGCGTCACTAACAACGCAACCGTGTGTAAGACTTCCGTGTCAACTAC
>NC_069500.1:1094076123-1094248623 GCF_027579735.1 Bombina bombina
CGGTGCAGCCTACATTCTATGTCAGACAACCTGTCAGTTTAATAAATAGAAGCCCACTTAACACAGCATTAAAAGTTAGACTACTTAAATCAACATCCCTTTAAGAAAAATAAAAATCTACTGCCTTCTTTTATGCTTACATGTTAATCATAATGATCATACAGTGCAGATATAAAGTAAATATTATGTAGTTGTGCACACAAAACAAAATGGTAGTTACACATTGCTGAGAATACAACTCATTAACCTTTCAGTATTATCACTACTATATTTTTTTAATAGTACATTTCCATAATGTTTTTTACCTGTTCTTTGAAATGTTAACTTTATACCCTATAATAAATGAGTAATAAAAAAAATAGCATATGTTAAGTAACAAATATCTAGAGTGAAAGTCTAGTTTATTGCAGTTTGTCATATGACTTAAAACAAGCAAGTGAAAATCTTTAAAATAAATTCATACCTGCCAATAGTTTAAGTGGCTAAATAGGTTTACAAAATCAATTGCAATCGTGTTATTTTTCTGGATTTTCGTAATATTTATCAACTTTGGCTAAAGGGAAGTTAGTAATTTTTTTACACTGTATTTTTAAGATGCATTGAAGTTTTTAATGGATAAATCAGATTGTTGGCCCAACCTACTAAAAGACCGACAAGTAAGCCATAAACACTCTTGTATACAAACATACACTTCCTAATAATATATCATTAAAACTGTTGTATGAAAATATTTTTAACATGTTTAATTGTGGCTATTACATTTCCTATTTACTGAACCTTTAAATGTTGTCACTATCTTAAATACACATTTTAAATCATCTTTCTAAAACAGATCAAAAAGTTAGTAACAAAATAAGAGCATTAAAAATCTGTTAAAGAAACTCAGAGACTGAGGTAGTAAGATGCATTAAAAGGACTGTATACAGCAATTTTCATATAACTGCATGTAATAGACACTACTATAAAGAAGAATATGCACAGATACTGATATAAAATCTAGTATAAAACTTTTTAAAAACGTACTTAGAAGCTCCCAGTTTAGCACTGTTGGAGGTTAGGCTGGGACACCCACTGAAACGGGCTAAGAAAGCAAGAAAAGCAGACACTCCCCCCTCATCTGCAAATTAAAAGACCCATTTACGCAAGCTGGGGTCTGTAGACATCACTATATATCTATATCTTTGGGTTAGGAGTCTGAAAGTCAGCACAGTGCTATTTAAAAATAAGCAAAACTACACATTTGTTAGCGTTTAAAAAGATAGATAACATCTTTACTACCCATTCCCCAGCTTTGCACAACCTACATTGTTATATTAATATACTTTATAACCTCTGATTGTTCCTAAGCCCCTGTAGGTCGCCTCTTATCTCAGTGCATCTCATTAGCGTTGCCAGACAGTGGTAGTTTATATGTGCCCTATAGGTAACATTGTGCTCACTCCCCTGGAGTTATGCAGGAACCAGCACTAATTGGCTAAGATACGGGGGCAGTCTGCAGAGGCTTATATACAAGGTAATCACAGAGGTAAAAAAGTATATTAATATAACCATGTTGTTTATGCAAAACTGGGAAATGGGTAATAAAGGGATTATCGTTTTAAAAAATATAATATTTAAAGTGGACTGTCCTTTTAATAGAAAGTATGAGACAAGCTGTTAGGATAAAAAAAACATTTTTTTAGAAAGGAGGACTAACACTAGTTGGAGAAATGTAAATGTGTCAGTTTAGTTTCACATGAGAAAAAAAAATAATAATATATTCTGTAAATGACGGAAGAGTCAAGCAGCATTAGCCAATTAAATATACAAATATATACCATAAATAAAGGTAGCTATTTTAATAAAAAAGAACAAAAAAAAAAATCAAGTTACATAGAAAAAAAATCCTTATAACATACAAGTAATATTCCTTCTTTGCTGAGAATTGGAATAGTTCTGCTACATAGAAAACCTCTTCAAAAGAAAAGCGGCTTGCAAAGAAGGGCATTTCTGAGGGAAACAATCTTTAGCAGTCACCCTCAGATAGGTTTTAGGTTTAATCATAAAACTGTAGACACAGAAGGAAAGCAATTTTCTTGTATTCCCGCTCTGTTAAGCTAATAAGCTACATTTTTAATATGAAATGGGATGTGACCATAAATTACACCCAAGTCTGCATTTGAAAGATGCTCTGATTACTAACAAACCACCCTCTATAAATTTGGTGCGTTTCCTACCCATGCTTTTTTTAAAGGCTTTCCATGTTTTGTTGTCAAAAAGAACAATATCACACATTTGGCCATCAATATCAACATCAGACAAACAACAACAAAAACATAATACTATATAAGAATGTGAAAAAGGTTATGATTCCAAAGGAATTTTTAGAAATATTTTTATTCAAAGGCAGGATGTCTCTCTCTCTCTCTCTCTCTCTCTCTCTCTCTCTCTCTCTCTCTCTCTCTCTCTCTCTCTCTCTCTCTCTCTCTATATATATATATATATATATATATATATATATATATATATATATATATATATAAACACACTCTCATATACAAATAACTAACAGGTTGTGATTTATTAAATTAAATATAGAAGCACCATAAATAATCAAATTGACGTCCAAAGAGAGTTAGCTTTTAAGCAAGCATGTATATCTTTAAAATATTGTAGTATAAACTTGGTTACCCACTTAGTTGCAGATTTTGAATACATTAGATTTTAGTTACCTAACCTAATTACATTTTAAAGAATAGTTGTGGGCCAGATAGGAATTGCCAAGTGTAGAATGATAACCTTCAGCTCAGCTCCAGTGGGATCTGAAAATGAACTGCTGCTTTAATATTACCCTTTGCCTTCACAAAGGAATTGCCTCATTAAGGCTCATTAAATATGTGTACAGCAAAAGGACACTAACATTTCTTCCCTTGTGCATATCTAAAACCTAAGACAACCAATCAATGGTTATGGTTAGTGCTCCCATAGCTGGCTGTGAGCATCAATTATGCCCAATGTGTGCTTTGAGTAATATTTGTAAATAACAAAATCCACTAAAATGTCCTGCAGAAACACAATATTATGCAATGCAGCAGATTTATGGGAAAATAAATCAGAGACCGAGGTACAATTGTTAAGAATCAAATTGGACTATGAATAGGCTGTTGTGTGAAGTCACACTTGGAGTGTCATTATAATCCCCTGGGACTCATAGTACTCTTGACAAACTGTCTCTTACTGATATCCGTTTTCTTAATGAGATCTACTAAGAGTAAGGACTATGCCAATTGATGTGTGTTAAAAAGTACAGTATATGGACGTCCAAAGCAAAAAAATATAATAGCTTCAATGTTTAAAATAAGTTTGAGAAAATGGTGAATAAAGCCACATAATTCCAAAGAAAATCCATTAGGTTATTGATCATTAAAGGCCCAAACTAGAGTATAATTAAATTGTATAATGCAATAATAACGAAGCACTGTCCCATTGTTTTGTCCTAATTAAGCTGATTAAGTACATCACAGTATTGAAACATCTTGACCTGTACAATAGGTCAAGCATTAGAAATCATACTTTAAATCTTATAGCAGAATGTAATGCGTCTTCATAATTTACACTGAAACATGCAACAAAGACTCAATGGGTGGAACTTGCTGGGTAGAGATATTAGTTTTAAAAAAAATGACAGGTTTCCGGAAATGGAAGTGTTGGTAATAAAAAAATATATAAAAATAAGTCTCTTTGTGCTTGTAATTATATTCATCTTTAATTCTCTGCTTTACAGACAATAGGGGCTCGATGATCTAAGGTATCTGGGCTGGCAAGATTATTTAAGAATGCTCGCCAGTACTGCTATTTCTCTGGTGGAATGATCTAAAGCCACTTTTTACCCTGAAAACAGGGTGTCTCGCTTAGGGGCGTATACTGCATTTTATTATGGAGAGGAGATGCATACATTACAAAGGTGCACAATAGCATTTGTATTTTAAAAATCTTACTAAACAAATAATTAAACCATTCACATAAAAATACGCAGATAAAAATTTGTAACAAGATTCTTCACCAACAATCGCATTTTATCAAAAATGTAAAATTTGTATGTAAAAATTACACATTAATAAATCATATTAACTATGTACAGCGTAAATTGTAATTTAAGTACACTGGATGCGCAGAAAATGCACAGAAATTCATACTTATAAGTACAAAATACAAACGTAATTGTTATTTTTACATGAAAAAGGCTGAACATGGGTGTTCCATAGGCGTATGTGAAATAGTCTCTATAATCCCAGTGTAATTGTGTAAAGATTTTTACACTACAGATCTCAGTGTTTTAAAACTAAAAGTTGGCGTACTTTTCTCAAAACACAAAAAATATTTATACCCCATGTATACAAATATATAGCCGATTGTAATATGCTATACACAGAAAGCAGCTTAATGTGATTTATATTGGCTGCAGGATTTAATTTTTAAAGTGCAAGAAAAAGGGAAATATATAAAACATCTATTCCCATAGGGGGCGCTTCCTATAACCAAATTTTAAAATACACTCAAACCCAAATATTAGGTATAACACATTACAGCGGGCTGCAGCAAGAACCCAAAATAAGTATGACAAATAAATAGTCCTTATTGTCCAACATCCAACAGGAGGCAGCACTCTGTCAAAAGGATGGTCAGTCCCTGGTGATGATGAATATAGGAAGGAGGAGACACAGAGGCGCCAATATGGCCTAGTAACGTCTGCACAGTGTAAGAATGTGAAGTAGAGTAATACTCACAAAGATGGAACACTCAAAGGTGCAAATGGCGCAGGCTGAATCAATTTGCAGTGGTCCAGCTCACTGTGTGCCCACAGAGGAGACACTCAGAAGGAAACCAGCAAGGCAGCAAACCAAATTTCTATTCCTCCAGGTGCAATCAAGGCAAGCTGGAACCTCTCAGTCGCCCAGTAGACTGTACTCAGGTATAGACGGAGTCCGTTCACCAACCACATGACATAAGTCCAAAAGATGGTAATATACCCCAAAAGGATAACAGCAAGTGTATCAATAAAACATATATTTATTAAAACCAAAATGACGCATTTCTCAGCCCCTCTAGGGCTGTTTCCTCAGGTTATACAATAAAAATGTAACCGTTGATACACTTGCTATATACATTTAAAAACCGTGTCCTTGGTAAATTGAAACATCCCCCCCCCCTTCCCCATATACACCTGTTTGTTAACTCTTGTATGCTAACCACAATACAGCTGGTAATAAGTTTTACTAATGGTGTTGTTTATATTAAGGATGTTGTTTATACTACAACATACTAACACCATTCGTTATATATGTGGGGATATAGCCCTAACTCTTAGGTACAATAATTCCCCAGAAGGTCCTATATATACCTCAGTCTTATAGTATACAAAAGAGTGTATTAAATTCAAACCAATGAGGAGTAGGCCTAAAAGTTTGCTTTATACTAGCTATAAGTGTAATTGACCTAATTGGATTAGTCTTCATTGTCTTAGTGAACTTAACTAGTTGTGTAGTAAGGTCGCAAATAATACTTAGTGATAATGATGAATTGTACTCAATTGTATCAAAACAAACACATACCGCTCGACGTAAAGGGAATATTCTCAAATGGCGGCGTTAGTCCACTATATTGGTCTTTATCAGCATACTTAGATATAGATTACACGGGCACGATCTTATACCACTCACATATCCTTTAGTCACCCATTGAGCTTATATACACACATTATATAAGTTATATATTTTTTATTTTCTATCTTTAAACTATAAAACTGAGGTATATATAGGACCTTCTGGGGAATTATTGTACCTAAGAGTTAGGGCTATATCCCCACATATATAACGAATGCCGTTAGTATGTTGTAGTATAAACAACATCCATAAAATAAACAACACCGTTAGTAAAACTAATTACCAGCTGTATTGTGGTTAGCATACAAGAGTTAACCAACATATGTATATGGAGGAATTAGGATTGGGGAAGGGATGCTTCAATTAACCAATGACATGGTTTTTAAATGTATATAGCAAGTGTATCAACTGTTACATTTTTATTGTATAGCCTGAGGAAACAGCCCTAGAGGGGCTGAGAAACACGTCGCTTTGTTTTTAATAAATATATGTTTTATTGATACACTTGCTGTTATCCTTTTGGGGTATATTACCATCTTTTGGACTTCTATTGTGTGGTTGGTGAACGAACTCCGTCTATACCTGAGTACAGTCTACTGGGCGACAGAGGTTCCAGGTTGCCTTGATTGCACCTGGAGGAATAGAAATTTGGTTTGCTGCCTTGCTGGTTTCCTTCTGAGTGTCTCCTCTGTGGACACACAGTGAGCGGGACCACTGCTAATTGATTCAGCCTGCACCATTTGCACCTTTGGGTGCTCCATCTTTGTGAGTATTACTCTACTTCACATTGTCTTACCACTGTGCAGACGTTACTAGGCCATATTGGCGCCTCTGTGTCCCCTTCTTCCTAATTTTTAAAGTACTCCCCCTGCTCACTTCGCTCTACTGAGCGAATTGTCCCTTTCCAGCCAATCTCAATTACTTTCAATAGGAGACATCTCGCCACTTGCAGGGATTGCCCCTTTTTTACGATAATTCCACCAGGGCAGCCCTGGCGAGGATTAGTGAAAAAAAAAAAAACCTGATCTGGCGAAGTTTAGATCATCGAGCCTTTGGAAAGAATAAGGTGCACATTGAAATCAAAATATATTGCTTTGTCACCTTCACTTGGACTACCTCCTTTATTCTACATTTTCAGTCTACTCAGAATTTACTAAAAATGTCTCCCTGTGCATCTAATATTGCCTTGAAAAAAGTAGTGTATTATTTTCTAATTGATTGTTCCATAATAAGACTAAAATCAAAACAAATACACCATGCTAATTAAAGACAGCTCTTATAGTTCTGGCCTATTTTAACATACACTGACTTTATATTTATTGGACAGCAGAACATTTTAAATAAAATGTACAGTTTATATTTTCCTCCATATTGGGCTGAGGATTAACAGCAGCGTGTACCAGGAACATGAGGTAGTTGTGCTGGAACAGTTCTTTTCAGTGGATATCTTGCATAGATAATATTGTGTGTATTTGCACAGGCAACATGGCAGCATGTAAGGTGTACAGACCACCTACCATTGTGACTGTTCATCTCACTGTGTTGGACTTACTATGTCACAACTATGTTTAAATCTTATTATCTTACTGGAACATTGCAGCACTTTCTGACAGACAGGGAAGTAACATTATCCATAACCATTAACCTGGGAAACTGCAGTTGTAATGTTTACTTCAATATTATGAATTGCAGTGTTTTACCCAAAGTATTTAAACAGAATAACTTTGGATTAAAATAATCGTGTTCAGTTTTGTAACAAACAGACCAAGTATACATAAACAAATTACAGAGAACTGCTTGGGATGAGCTCTGTAGCTCCTGAGCGGTACTTTAACTATGGGTCCTTTGCTGAGGTTAAACATATATAACTTGCAGAGTAGGTAGTGCTTAAATAGCATCCTAATAAGCATATCATTTTAAGCAACTTTCTAATTTACTCCTATTATCAATGTTTCTTCATTCTCTTGCTATCTTTATTTGAAAAGCAAGAATGCAAGTTTAGAAGCCGGCACATTTCTGGAACACAACCTGAGGTGTCCTTGTTGATTGGACAGCAACAATAAACAAGTGCTGTCCAGGGTTCTAAACAAAAAATTGTCTGGCTCCTTAGCTTAGATGCCTTCTTTTTAAAATAAAGATAGTAAGAGAATGAAGAAAAATTGATAATAGTAGTAAATTAGAAAGTTGCATAAAATTGCACGCTCTGTCTGAATCATGAAAGAAAAAATTTAGGTTTAGTGTCCCTTTAAATAGGTTTACCACTGTAGCAAACCAGAACACACAGTGAATTTATTCAACAGGAAAATTTAATTGGTTAGGGAAATGTATATATTAAAAAAAAGTCCAGGAAAATTCATATTTGAAAAACAAGCAAACCAACAAAAAAATAAAATAAACAACAAAACAAAACAGGGTAGTTGTGATGAATATTAGCGCTGCGGAATCTGTTGGCGCTCTACAAATAACCGATAATAATAATAATAATAATAATAAGAATCAGAGAGGAAGGGAATGTATGATGAATTTCCCAGCAGACCAAAACGAAAGAACTGACCCACTTTTACAAGACTGCAACACAAAGTCACATTACAAAGGTTGCTCGTATTTAAACCTGCTACACAGAAATTCACTTATGTTTTATAACCGTAGGGAAACACTATGCATCATGAAATAGATTTCTATGGATAAAATGAGATTGGAGTATCAAAAGCATTAAAAACATCTAAACTAATCTGAATTTTTATTATATTAAAGTCAATTAAACTTTCATGATTCAGATAGAGCTTATTCTTTTAAACAACTTTCCAATTTACCTGTATTTGTTCTCTACCTAGGTAGGCTGAGAAACGGAAATTCACTACTGGGAACTAGCTGCTTATTGGTGGCTGCACGTATATATGCCTCTTGGCATTGGCTCAACTGATGAGTTCAACTAGCTCCCAATAGTGTATTGCTGCTCTTTCAACAAAGGAACACAGAATGTGTAATTTTTCCACTATAATAAAGCTTTAAAGCAAATACATTTTAAGATTGTTTCCTTTTTGTTATACCTGTTTTCTTAAGGGTAGGCAGCTGTATAGGTTTAACAGTGTCTGTATAGTGCTGAAACTCATTTTTGATGGTTAAAAATATTTGTCAAATTTTTTATTAAAAAAAAACAAAACAAAAAAACCCAACAACAATTATTAAATCTTAACCCCTAAATGCCAACTTAATAAAAAGGCAAATCGTGTGCGATTCTTTATAATTGCACATAAATTGTGACATACGAATACAAATCTAAATTATAAAATACAATTTTTTCTTTTTTGTTAATAGATTTTTTTTTTTACAATACAAATCTTTAATTACAAATACAATTCTTTTTTTTGGAAGTACAATTTTATTTTATTTGTTTGGAATTACACTTGTTTATTGGAAATACGATACAATTTCTTTTTTTTGGAATTACCCTACCTGTATGTGTCGAAACACTGTCAAAAATAAATCTAGTTCCCATTTTGCTAAAGGACTTGTGATGTCACAGCATTCACTTCAGTCATTTGCTTGGAAAGTAGCTGCTCTTTTGCTTTCAATTAAATGTGGAGAAATGGCTGACAATCCCAGGACATCAACATCTCAGGCACACTTTTTAACATGTATCATGTAACATGTAACATACAACATGGCTTAACATACCAGAAGTGATTATTCTCATTTGCATAATATAACACTATACAAAGGAATATTGATTTTGATGTTTTAATTACTGTTTTCATGGTAGCAGCAATAATTCACTGTAGCGTGTGGTCTTCTTTTAGAGTATGTTTTTTATGTTTTACCATACAACCTGCTTTAACATGCTCGAAGTGCTTATTCTGACATGTTTTATAATAATAATGTAATAAGGAATATTGATTTTGATTATTTAATCACATCTTTTATATTAGCAACTATTAATTTCCACATTTAATTGAAAGCAAAATAGCAGCTACTTCCCATGCAAACTACTGAAGTGAATGCTGTGATATTGCAAGTCCTTTAGCAAAATGGGAATTAGATTTATTTTGACAGTGTTTTAGCACATACTGGAAGTGTAATTCCAAAATAAAGAACTGCACTTCCAAAAAAAAAAAAAAAAATCGTATTGTATTCCCAAAAAACAAGTGAGCCCAAAAAACAAAATTGTACTTCCATAAAAAAATTGTATTTGTAATTAAAGATTTGTATACTATGTATTTTTTTTTATACATATATAGATTTTTATTCGGATGTCAGAATTTATATACAACAATAAAAAAATCACACACACTTGCCTTTTTGACAGCAATCTTATTCTAAACATATAGATGTGCATTTCCCAAATGACTGCTTAAAAACACTGACCCTAGAAATGGTTTAGAAAACACTACCTCTGACATTAATTTACAGGATAAATATAAAGCTACAAACACTTTTTTTTTTAAATCATGTAAATCTTAAAAGCAAATTAATCTGATGAGTAGAAAACAGGATTTCACTACAGCTGGCGGCAAAGGATAATCCAGGTACAATAGAGACCAAACTTGTCTTTACCACCACACACATGGAACCTCTTGACCAGCATTACCACTGACCATGAAAAGATAGTGATAACATCAAATGGAAGACACTTCTAAATAGAAGTACACTATGTATACAGCAACCTCTGTAAAAGGAGGGAAAATAGTAATATATATTTTAAATGAGAAATATTAAATGTCTGGTCAGTTTACAGAACATAATCTCTAAAAGAAAGCTACAAAAAAAGCAATTTAAAGGGACATGAAACCCAAATGTTTTCTTTCATGATTTAAAAAGTGTGTAATATTAAACAACTTTTCAATTTACTTCTATTATCCAATTTGCTTTTTTCTCGATATCCTTTGTTGAAAATCATATATAAATAGGCTCAGTAGTTGCGGATTGGTGGCTGCACATCGATGCCTTGTGTGGTTGGCACACCCTTGTGCATTGCAATTTCTTCAACAAAGGCTATCTGAAGAATGAGGCAAGTTAAATAATAGAGGTAAATTAGAATGTTGTTTAAAATTGTATAATCTATCTGAATCATGAAAGACAAATTTTGAGTTTCATGTCCCTTTAGCTAAGGACTAAAGTGGTATATTTACATGGAAGGAAAAGGAATTATTAATGTAATCAATGTCAAAGGTAGGAAAAAAAAATCATATTTTCTACTTGCTTGATGCTATTTATTACCAAATCTGGTACTAGGTATGGGCGAATGTGTCTATATTCGTATTCGAATGTTAGAACAAATGTTATTGTAGAAATTCGAGAACGAATATTCTTAAAAATTCTGTAATGAAATGTTTTTTACAGTTTTCGAATGTCACTTTCGATTTCGAATGTTCATAATAAGATTTATTAAAATTTCGAATGTAACATTTTATTTAACAAATACTATTCAAAGTTCAATAGTTCATGTGGTAGGGAATTTAGTAAACTGATACATAATAGATACAAATATATCAATTATGTTTCTATTTCGAATGTTGCATGATTTGAATATTACATTTAAAGAAAGCATTACAAATACTATTACTTTAAACGAATGTTAGAATGTTGTGCAAACATTCGAAAATTCGATTTGAACAAGCGAATGTGTTAAAATTTGTTTTGTTTTTTAAATGTTTCAAAACATCCGCCCATCCCTATCTGGTACTAATGGTATTATGTTTTTTGTTTTTAATTTTCTATACTTTATATTTAGTGGATTAGTAATGTTTCCCCCTGACTAGTAACTTATGGTGAAAGTTTTATCCTTGTTGGTTATCTGATCAATGTCACTGCACAGATCAGATAACCAAACCTCAATAAAATCTATGTTTAAAAAAATATATATATTTATTTATTTATTTGTTAACTATAATTATCAAAGAACGGACTAATAACTGTCCACATAAAAATATCAAATCAGGCTGCAGGCACTAGTAACAATCAACAGAAATTACTCAAGGTAATTTTTCACTTCAAAGCTCTAAAAACTGAACAGCATAAATACAACTCTACACACAAAGCAGGATTTTAAAAAGTTATAAAAAAGTAAAAGAGGATGCTTGTAGACACAAGCAGGATTACATGAAAATGTGAGCTTACCCAAGCACTGCCAGGGGTCTGCAACTTATTGTAAAGCCAGTTGCCTCCCTTTGAGTTAAAGGGGTTAATTATAGCCAAGACTCAAAGCCCAGAATGTATAGGCCTCACTAATGAGCCTCAAGTACCCTGCAGTGGCTTTCATACTCAAAGGCTTCAAACGATGCTGCCCTATGACTGAATGCAGCTAAGCATATGAAGAAGGTGATCATATAAGACTGAAGTAATTAACTCTGATTTAAAACCACCTGACTGTAAAAAAGATGCAGAGAGAAGTTTAACTGGTGGGGTAATAGAAAAAGGAAGCAGTCAGGCTGCTCCTGTTTGTATTTGTTTCGTCCTTTGTTTTCTTTTCAGATAGTGGTGTAATGGCATTGAGAGACAACGTTTATTCAGTACTTCTCCCCTCATTTGTACTCATTTTGAAAAGAATAAAAGCTTTATTATAAAAATCCCTTTTAACTACCCAGATTTGCAGAGAGGGGTTTAACTGTCGGAAAAAGTGTTTTGAAACACTTTTACTCTAGGGAAAAAATAAGGTGTAGTGGTGATATTTACCGGTATCATTTAATTACTTAAGGTCCTACAATCTCCTTTTTATGTCAGTTAGCTCCCAACTAAATAGCAGGTTAAAAAATTGGTCGTTGACGGGAGATTGTTAGGTTTTCATTCACTTATCGTTTACAAGATCTGGAGGCATTTCAAGTAAAACCTGCAACCAGGCCAACTAGAGGTTCAAGTTAAAGCATTATGACAGCTAAAAAGTAATTAAAGGAATTAATTTTCTGTAAAGTAGATTATTATATATGAATAGTTTCAACTGGTTTTTACAATTCAGTGCACTTTTTTTAAATTCAGATTTATTCAGATTTCACTTAAATTTCGTATGTAATTATTTAATCACTTTGTGTATTTCAAGTCCCTATAATGGATATACGATGAACAATATTCACTGTAGTTTTCAATTAGTAATAACAATTTTAAATAATTTTCCAGTATTTCTCTTAGATGGAGGTTTTATCTGCTGATATAAGCTATGTATATTTAAAAAAATAATTTTAATGCCTCCCATTTTTGTAAAAAAAAATAATAAAAAAATACATCCTGGAAACATAAGAACTGATAGAGTAACACAATTCATGCGACATTCCTAGCTAAACAGAAACTTTACATGAATTGTATTCTGCGTGTTGGTGTTCTTCACTGCCCTTCCATACAAAGAAACGTAGGCACTTTTAGCCAACAACAGACAGATTTTATATAGATATACTAAACAAATTAAAAGATTTACTGTCCAAACATTGTTAGAGGAGAAAAAGGAACATGGTCCACTAACTGTAGCATGGTGGTAGCACATACAGCTAACCAAATGTTTATGCAAAGTCTCAGATTTATTTGACAGCTTTACACCTTTGAGCATGATATAATTAAATGTTTTGACAGCCAAACAAAAACGATATAAATCTGAGAACTGTTAAAACTTAAAGCATCTAAAGTCAAAATGATGGAAACCATCTCAGGCAGTACCATGACACGTACCCTTACGCATTCCTGCAAAATGTATGTGTTTTTTTATTGAGGATACACAGAGAGCTTTATTTTGGGAATTTAACCCTTTAAGTAATAAAATGCAGTCGAACAAGTGTTTGAAGGAGCTTATTGTAAACTGTGAAAAAAATTCAAGTGTCAACAGATTCCAAATTGCAGCAATACAAGGCTTCAAAGTGTGAGTGCATGTGACGGGGGAAAGATTCATAGGAAGTCAGAATAAAAATAATATTGTTTAGTTAGAGGACATCACGTGGTACTCTGTTTAAATAAACAAATTTAGTAAATAGTATCTGCATAAAGGAAAAGCTTGAAATATTGATGAAAATCTTACACAGCATATTTCATTGGCAAGTTTTATAACCTGACCCTTTATATTCTTTTTAGACTGAGTCCCCTCTTTATTTAACATATCAAAATAATTACAAACTGAGTACTAAATATAGAATGTGTGTAAATTACCTGCAGGCAAAACTCTCAAACTAACACTTCTATTTAGATAAAATATGTAATTGTAAAAACTATGGCAAATATGATAATTTATTTAATGTACTTAATCATTGCACACAAGCATAATAAATTGTAATGAAAGGCTCAAGAATAAAGGGAGACTGTAAATAAAATGTTTAATTATATTTAGTTAAAAAAATTGCAGTACATTTTCATTATTTATTTTGTCCCCTTTTTCTATAATTTAATTCTGAAAAATGCAGGATTGCAATTCCTAATAAAAGTGCAGACTCCAAACTTAACACTGCTATATTCCACACATTCATAGGCTGAAAACTCTATTAACCTATTTATAACTGCCCCTAAATGGATTCAGTAGAAAAGGAAACCTAGGTTACAACATGGCCTATAGCTCTATGGACGCTAAAATTTTATATTTTTCAATATTTAAACAATGTTAATTAAAAATTACATCTGCATATAAATGTTTCTTTTAAAGACTACATTATATGTAACGTTTGTGACAGTGTACTGTAAAATATTCTCCCAATTAATTTGTTCCCAATTACCCATTTTACCTGATGGAGTATATTAATCTCATATACCCTTATTTTGGTATTTGAAATAGCTTGATTCGCCTGTGGTGTCCACACCTATACTGAACATTTCAATACTTCAAGTTATGACTATAGAAAAGCTATGTAAACATAGACAGCAGAAGAAATTGAACTCCCAGTGGGAGGTAAGAGAGATAAGTAATAAAGTGTTACTTTTTTTTTAAAATAATTTTTATTGAGGACAAAAAAAAATATACATTATACGAAGGATGAGATATACAAATCTCCAAATATACATATCATACTAGATCAAATGCGTTTACAGTTGGTTACAGTCCTCTTTTTCTTTTCCCCTTTTAACAAAGTAGTAGGTCACTCTTGGACCAAATAGTATTTTCTTAGCCAAGTCCGGGGGTTTATGCATATCGTTATTGAAAAGTAAAGAAAAGCTTTGGCAAACATAAAACAAAAAAAGGAACAACAACAAAATTGCATCCTATTAAATCCTAATGCTAAGACAATCATCATATATAACAACTATTTGATGCAAATGCCTAATTTGGTTATTCAAATAAAGGGTATCCCAGGGCTATTTAATTTAAATTATATATAGAACAGCAACAACAACTAACAGGTCAACAAGCCGATGTACTGTGTATAGTTAAGATATATTGGTAATAGGTTATAAACATATAGTTACTCTATGAGAAAATTTGGGAGTGCTAGACACAATTCTTGTATATCAAACCGGCACACCACTATAAAGCTGATGATGTCATTTTATCCACATGGTCCTATTTTGGGTAGTAAATAAATGTTAAAGGATTACTTTCTGTTATAATTTTTAAGCTAAACAACTAACATATTAAGTTAATAAACATTCATTAAAACCTACTGACCTATATTTTCTCCAAAACGAAGTTTCATAACGTTCTAAAAGTTATATCTTTTATTCGCCGATGATGTCACGTTATCCTGCCCACTATTTTCAGCACTGAGTGTTCAAAATACTTAAACCAATAACTTTGTGTTTAAAGCGCCATTTTGGAACCTAGGTATTGTAAACGGATTGGTACAGAGCAAAGGATACCCACGGTGTGGGTGTGGAAAACAATTAAATTTGCAGACAAGATTTCTGATATACGGTAGAGATATGTTAATGAAATGCTATTGAGAAAAAGCATATTTGGGGTAATTAGTTAGTAACAGGCATAGAAAATATTTACTTACAGTGGCCCTTTAAGTGATAAGGACCAAGTGACCAGAAACTCCCCAAAGTTCCATTATAAAAGGATAGCTATACCATCACATTAACATTACGTGCCTGTTTCCTTGGCATTAATTATGTGAACTTTTAAAGATGCTAAAGGCTCTCCATTTTGCTATGAGAGTATTATTATCAGTACACTTGTAACTCTGCATTCCTCCAGTAATTACATTTAATTATAACGCTTTCTGTGCATATATTTTGTTATAAGTAATACCTAACTGAGTGTGGATAAAGACTTTCTTCCCAGACTACGGCATCGGCCGCATGCCGCAGAACATGGGTGCAACTAGCATAAAAGCATGTGAGGTATCTGTCAAAACAATATTAATTAAAGACTGTTGTCTTTCAAAAGAAAGTTGTATAACACATTGCTGACACTCAAGCATAAATTGTACAAGGGCTTCTAAATAAATTATCAAGGCTGAAAAAATATGTAAAAAATACAAATAAACTTAACTACATATAGAACCAAACAACAGGCTGCATGTCCAATGTTCAGCTTGAGGTCCTAGTGGACCATATATATTAAAGGAGAACCATCAGGTAATTTCCAACACCTAGGATTAGTATTTAGAAAGTGCAATGTCCCCACATCCAGATTCAAACTAGTGTGGTTATTATGAAACCATGTGGTCGATATTGGGGCCTTCACATTGCCATCTGTTAGGAACATATTTGCAGTAATCTTTTCAGCCCGAAGTCCTAAGTATTAATTAGCTTCTCAGAAAAGTCCAAATAGGAACTATTTAATTTGATGGGAGCAGGTGATGTACAATCTATCTTGGGGGACCACACTACCCGGGAGCACCCTCCGGACTCCTGCTGCGGCACGGAACCCAGCAATTTCCCATCAAAAATTATTTTCTCACCAGCTCTGCTGACTGGTGTCTGCAGCTCTGCTGCAGTTGTATGCGGATCCGTTATAGCGTCAGGGAGATTTCTGGCAACCAGATCGATATAGTTAGTGTAAGTAGTATAATGCCCCCTCTCAGAAGACGCCTTACGGTATGACTGCTTGTTAGGTGGTGGTTGCCCCTGCAGGTTAAAAGGCTTCGTTGGGACATATCTGATTTTACCATCATCCTGCAGGGGTGCAGCTTCCATGGTACCGATAAAGGTGTTACGCTCACTATGTTTGTTGTAAATTTCTGTCAGATGATCCCAGGGAGCTCTATCAATCATGCTCTGAAAAATGCCTTTGAGTCTTGCCATGCAGTAGTCTAAGCTATTCAGAAGGCCGGCTTCTCTGTTGGCGGCCATCTTAGTAGGTCTGTGTCGTTCCCTGTCTGTTAGATTTTCTTTTGTTTGAGTAGCAGTCCGCTGCTGTTCCAACCAGAGAAGTATTGCAGGGATTATGTTTGAATTTTTAACATCCAAATTAGGACGGGGAACCTCGACTCACCGAGGGGGGTAGTGCTGCCTGGTGTGAGCCACCGCCCCAGGCCTCAATCGCCCGATCTTGTCCTCCTGCGTCAAAAGCACAGCTGGTAATCTGATATATAATGCGCCTATGTACAGCACATAGATATATTTTGTTGCAGTGGTATATTTGCTGTATTATTGTTCCGTTGTCAGCGGTTTTTCGGAACTTCGGCTGGAGTGTTAAGAAAATGCGACCATTCCTGATCGCTGCACGGACACGCTCCATAAAGTGTTACTTTTTAATTGTTATCTCTAAGTATTGGTCTTTGGTATACAGAAAGATTAGATAAAGGTAGCATTTGTGTGTAGAGAAAAAGATAATAGAGAGGTCTGAGTTCCCTGCAAGCTCGACCCATTTTAAAAGTTTGCGGTTTCAAAGAACAAAAACAGCTATTTAATTTACAAAAATTAACCTGAAGTAGCAATTTCACATACATATTATATTATTCTGCTGGTGTAGTCATTGGAAACACATTAAGGGGAAAACTATTTCTCAGCACAATTTCCTTTTACTGTCCCTTTGCGATAAAAACAGAATCTGTTCTACTTATGATAGTCACAAGGGATCTGCTTCAGAAAACATTGTGACTAAGTGTTGGGAAATCCTTAAAATCTTGCCTAATCCAAATAATCTGGTTGAGGAAAAAAACATAAGAAACAGATCTAACATAGTTAATAGTATAAGGTCAGTAAAGTTTACAATTGTACATACGATAACTGTCCATATTTAAACCATAAACATTTTTAAAAATGTAACTAGAGCACTATTATTTAAACAATTAACTAAAATATTTAAAATCCACTTTGTAACTCAATTTAAACTGAACAGCTTCTGTGAAGGAAGCTTCAGACCAGCTAAAGGTAGAAAGGAACAGTTGTTTATACACCAGTTGAAATGTTTGGGAAGCGGCGCACATTCTCATGCTATGTTCTCATTTATCATTCTTTAACTTGGGAGGATGGCTCCAGAGAAAGACAGATGAAAGAAAAAAAGTAACTGTTTAGGTTGTATGTGCATACATCAGGTAATTGTACAAAGCAGAACTCCTACTGTCCCTGGGAATATATAGACAAAAATAAACTTCCTATAGACTGCAGACAATGCTTCTAACGATTCTGAACATGATATCAACATTACCTTAATCTAAAAAAATCAATTATAAAACAATGTTTTAATTATTTCTAAAAAAAAATCCAAAACATAAAAAATATTTGGTTCTAGTAAGAACGCCAAATGGACTGCCCCTGTTAATAAGACAAGGAGTAGCCTTGGTGCATTAGCCGTGAAACACTTTATTTACTGTTACTGTCAAATGTCTCTATGGTAATACCACTTGTAAAGACATTAAGCAGCATTGATCTTACCATATTCATTTACTAGTTTTATGTGGGACAGCCAAACCTCTTTCTGATAAATGTGTTACCAGAGAGGGTGGAGACTGGTTAAACTTGTAGTTTACAATACAAATAACAGACCACAGAACTGAAGTAGGAAGCATTCCCTCCATGAAATAGTTTGCTGTTTTTGATGTCTGAATTGAGTGGATTCCCTGAAAATATAGCACTCCCTTAATCCTCATTATTTTTCTTGCTCACCTTATCTTTCTATCCTTTATTCTCACCTATATTTTTTATTCCATCTTTTATATTTTTTTTTATGTAGTTCTCATTACTGTTCCCTCTTCTATTACCTTTTACCCACTGTTTGTATGGAAAGTTATATCATGTTTGAAGTAACTTACTGTAAGAATGCTTTCTTCAAGCACTGAACAGTTAAATACGTATTTGTTTACTGTTTTTTTAAACTCTCTAATCCATATACGTACAACTTTTATGTTGGTTCAGTAAATTTAACCCCAATTAAGCAGCCAAGTGCTTCAACCTTCAAGTTGATCTGAAGGCTTGTACCTTAATTACATTGTCTCCTGTGGCCCATATTAACAGATCAGGAACTTGCATAGAGCCAATCATCATTATTGTGTCTTTACCAATAACGTAAAGTCCTAATGAGGATTATTCAAACCAAGTGAACAAATGTCCATTCTTACAATATATTTTCTTGCTAGTTAGCAAAGCTGAGCCTTCGTGATACTAATATTTAATTAAAACAACGAAGTGCCTCTGAATGATAGCTACTTGAATTCTTATTCTTAGTGCAAAAACATAATTAAAAAAAAAGTTGCAACAAAGTTTGATTTTGCTGTATTCAGTAATACATGTAGATATTGTTACATATTATTTATGCTTCAAACAGACAATATCAAAACGTTTTAAGTACTTACAAATATTTCTATTCATATCATTGCTAAAAAAATTGCACACAATTCAAGTTCATCTTTATAGCTGAAAAAAAAATTATATGGCGAATAAACAACAGCTGCATTTCTTAAAGGTTTGGTATATTTAATAAAAGAAAAAAACATAACATTACCTATCATGATTGTAAATAATTACATTTGTTACTAGTCTTTTACGGATATTGACGGCCTAGTATTAAGTGATTGCTTTCTATTGTCAAACAGATATCTGTTTTATTTCTCTTATTTAAACAAAATTTTATTTTTCTTATTTATACAAAAATGAATACAAGCACACTAGGAAAACCCCCCACACATTCCCAGATATAAACAGATAATTTATTATTAACAATATAGTACATAGGCCTGCCAAATCCAACACTTGGAATCTGAAATGTCACTCACTAGAAGGTGGAAAAGGGGATGGAAAATCTCAATTTAATTAATTATACACAAATTGTATTTTTCTTGATTTTTAAACTTGTTTAATGTAAAAGCGAACTAGAATACTATATACCTCAGAGAGATGCGCAACACGTTTTCAGCTTTGCTATGCGCACATTCAGATTTCTGTGTGCACACAAATGGCTGAGCACAAAACAATAAGTAACAATATATACAATGCATTTACAGACTTTGCTCATGTGAAAACAATCTATAAGCCTCGAAAACATTTAAAAAAAAACATTGTTCTTATTCGTAAATGGCTATTTCAGATATACTAACTAAAGTGAGGCCTGTTTTCTTAGGGTAAAGTTTCACTGCTGTAATGTAGTCTCAGATTGCACATTGCATCATACGTAAATCCTCAGGGGCTTCATTTTCTCTGCCCGTTACAAAATTACCCATGACATTAAACTATGCAGGTCAAATACATCACATTTTATATGATTACAGGTTAGTAGAAAAACACTGAGAAATCAAAAATATGTTAACCTCATATATCAACTAAATTTAAAATAATGCATCATTAAAAGTCTTAAAACTCTGTATTCCAGCATATTTTGTTTTTCAATGCAAAATAAGAGTTCTGACTTGAGATAACTTCATACATTAGCAGCGGCTTAAAGAATACTTTTTGCATAGTTGGTGGGCGGGTGCAGCTGCATTCGCTCATGTAATGTTTAACACATGGAAAGCAAAATGCACGATTACTTCATTTATGGTAACACTCATAAACTACACAGTACACAGTAAACATGTCTGCCCAGCAAATTAAAATATCACTGCACTATGCAGCAGCTGAAGCTGTCCAGAACATGTCTGTAATCCAATAGAAGCAAAGGATTGTACTCAAATTCTAGCAGAGAGAAAAAATAAAATTCCTTAAGTAAAATAAACGGGGCAGCAAATCACTCACCCCAAGGTCTATGCTTCCTACAAAAGACAGATGCAACCAAGGAGGAGTTGAAAGGCAATAGTATTTTATGGTGAAACGCAGCAGTTTCAGCTATGGGTAAATGTAATGCATATATGGATGGAATGTTATTGCTGCACAAAAGTAATATTATAACACAAACTATTGTGGAATTTTTGTTAAAAATAAAATAAAAACAGAATTTATGTTTACCTGATAAATTTCTTTCTCCAACGGTGTGTCCGGTCCACGGCGTCATCCTTACTTGTGGGATATTCTCTTCCCCAACAGGAAATGGCAAAGAGCCCAGCAAAGCTGGTCACATGATCCCTCCTAGGCTCCGCCTACCCCAGTCATTCGACCGACGTTAAGGAGGAATAATAGCATAGGAGAAACCATATGGTACCGTGGTGACTGTAGTTAAAGAAAATAAATTATCAGACCTGATTAAAAAAACCAGGGCGGGCCGTGGACCGGACACACCGTTGGAGAAAGAAATTTATCAGGTAAACATAAATTCTGTTTTCTCCAACATAGGTGTGTCCGGTCCACGGCGTCATCCTTACTTGTGGGAACCAATACCAAAGCTTTAGGACACGGATGAAGGGAGGGAGCAAATCAGGTCACCTAAATGGAAGGCACCACGGCTTGCAAAACCTTTCTCCCAAAAATAGCCTCAGAAGAAGCAAAAGTATCAAACTTGTAAAATTTGGTAAAAGTGTGCAGTGAAGACCAAGTCGCTGCCCTACATATCTGATCAACAGAAGCCTCGTTCTTGAAGGCCCATGTGGAAGCCACAGCCCTAGTGGAATGAGCCGTGATTCTTTCGGGAGGCTGCCGTCCGGCAGTCTCGTAAGCCAATCTGATGATGCTTTTAATCCAAAAAGAGAGAGAGGTAGAAGTTGCTTTTTGACCTCTCCTTTTACCTGAATAAACAACAAACAAGGAAGATGTTTGTCTAAAATCCTTTGTAGCATCTAAATAGAATTTTAGAGCGCGAACAACATCCAAATTGTGCAACAAGCGTTCCTTCTTTGAAACTGGTTTCGGACACAGAGAAGGTACGATAATCTCCTGGTTAATGTTTTTGTTAGAAACAACTTTTGGAAGAAAACCAGGCTTAGTACGTAAAACCACCTTATCTGCATGGAACACCAGATAAGGAGGAGAACACTGCAGAGCAGATAATTCTGAAACTCTTCTAGCAGAAGAAATTGCAACTAAAAACAAAACTTTCCAAGATAATAACTTAATATCAACGGAATGTAAGGGTTCAAACGGAACCCCCTGAAGAACTGAAAGAACTAAATTGAGACTCCAAGGAGGAGTCAAAGGTTTGTAAACAGGCTTAATTCTAACCAGAGCCTGAACAAAGGCTTGAACATCTGGCACAGCTGCCAGTTTTTTGTGAAGTAACACCGACAAGGCAGAAATCTGTCCCTTCAGGGAACTTGCCGATAATCCTTTTTCCAATCCTTCTTGAAGGAAGGATAGAATCCTAGGAATCTTAACCTTGTCCCAAGGGAATCCTTTAGATTCACACCAACAGATATATTTTTTCCAAATTTTGTGGTAAATCTTTCTAGTTACAGGCTTTCTGGCCTGAACAAGAGTATCGATAACAGAATCTGAGAAACCTCGCTTCGATAAAATCAAGCGTTCAATCTCCAAGCAGTCAGCTGGAGTGAAACCAGATTCGGATGTTCGAACGGACCCTGAACAAGAAGGTCTCGTCTCAAAGGTAGCTTCCAAGGTGGAGCCGATGACATATTCACCAGATCTGCATACCAAGTCCTGCGTGGCCACGCAGGAGCTATCAAGATCACCGACGCCCTCTCCTGATTGATCCTGGCTACCAGCCTGGGGATGAGAGGAAACGGCGGGAACACATAAGCTAGTTTGAAGGTCCAAGGTGCTACTAGTGCATCCACTAGAGCCGCCTTGGGATCCCTGGATCTGGACCCGTAGCAAGGAACTTTGAAGTTCTGACGAGAGGCCATCAGATCCATGTCTGGAATGCCCCAAAGTTGAGTGACTTGGGCAAAGATTTCCGGATGGAGTTCCCACTCCCCCGGATGCAATGTCTGACGACTCAGAAAATCCGCTTCCCAATTTTCCACTCCCGGGATGTGGATAGCAGACAGGTGGCAGGAGTGAGACTCCGCCCATAGAATGATCTTGGTCACTTCTTCCATCGCTAGGGAACTCCTTGTTCCCCCCTGATGGTTGATGTACGCAACAGTCGTCATGTTGTCTGATTGAAACCGTATGAACTTGGTCCTCGCTAGCTGAGGCCAAGCCTTGAGAGCATTGAAAATCGCTCTCAGTTCCAGAATATTTATCGGTAGAAGAGATTCTTCCCGAGACCAAAGACCCTGAGCTTTCAGGGATCCCCAGACCGCGCCCCAGCCCATCAGACTGGCGTCGGTCGTGACAATGACCCACTCTGGTCTGTGGAATGTCATCCCTCGTGACAGGTTGTCCAGGGACAGCCACCAACGGAGTGAGTCTCTGGTCCTCTGATTTACTTGTATCCTTGGAGACAAGTCTGTATAGTCCCCATTCCACTGACTGAGCATGCACAGTTGTAACGGTCTTAGATGAATGCGCGCAAAAGGAACTATGTCCATTGCCGCTACCATCAACCCGATCACTTCCATGCACTGAGCTACGGAAGGAAGAGGAACGGAATGAAGTATTCGACAAGAGTCCAGGAGCTTTGTCTTTCTGGCCTCTGTTAGAAAAATCCTCATTTCTGAGGAGTCTATAATTGTTCCCAAGAAGGGAACCCTTGTTGACGGGGATAGAGAACTCTTTTCCACGTTCACTTTCCAGCCGTGCGATCTGAGAAAGGCCAGGACGATGTCCGTGTGAGCCTTTGCTCGAGGGAGGGACGACGCTTGAATCAGAATGTCGTCCAGGTAAGGTACTACTGCAATGCCCCTTGGTCTTAGCACAGCTAGAAGGGACCCTAGTACCTTTGTGAAAATCCTTGGAGCAGTGGCTAATCCGAAAGGAAGCGCCACGAACTGGTAATGTTTGTCCAAGAATGCAAACCTTAGGAACCGATGATGTTCCTTGTGGATAGGAATATGTAGATACGCATCCTTTAAATCCACCGTGGTCATGAATTGACCTTCCTGGATGGAAGGAAGGATAGTTCGAATGGTTTCCATCTTGAAAGATGGGACCTTGAGAAATTTGTTTAAGATCTTGAGATCTAGGATTGGTCTGAATGTTCCCTCTTTTTTGGGAACTATGAACAGATTGGAGTAGAACCCCATCCCTTGTTCTCTCAATGGAACAGGATGAATCACTCCCATTTTTAACAGGTCTTCTACGCAAAGTAAGAACGCCTGTCTTTTTATGTGGTCTGAAGACAACTGAGACCTGTGGAACCTTCCCCTTGGGGGAAGTCCCTTGAATTCCAGAAGATAACCCTGGGAGACTATTTCTAGCGCCCAAGGATCCAGAACATCTCTTGCCCAAGCCTGAGCGAAGAGAGAGAGTCTGCCCCCCACCAGATCCGGTCCCGGATCGGGGGCCGATATTTCATGCTGTCTTGGTAGCAGTGGCAGGTTTCTTTGCCTGCTTTCCCTTGTTCCAGCCTTGCATTGGTCTCCAAGCTGGCTTGGCCTGAGAAGTATTACCTTCTTGCTTAGAGGACGTAGCACCTTGGGCTGGTCCGTTTTTACGAAAGGGACGAAAATTAGGTCTATTTTTTGCCTTGAAAGGCCGATCCTGAGGAAGGGCATGGCCCTTACCCCCAGTGATATCAGAGATAATCTCTTTCAAGTCAGGACCAAACAGCGTTTTCCCCTTGAAAGGAATGTTTAGTAGCTTGTTCTTGGAAGACGCATCAGCCGACCAAGATTTCAACCAAAGCGCTCTGCGCGCCACAATAGCAAACCCAGAATTCTTAGCCGCTAACTTAGCCAATTGCAAAGAGGCGTCTAGAGTGAAAGAATTAGCCAATTTGAGAGTATTGACTCTGTCCATAATCTCCTCATAAGGAGGCGAGTCACTATCGAGCACCTTAATCAGTTCATCAAACCAGAAATATGCGGCTGTAGTGACAGGGACAATGCATGAAATGGGTTGTAGAAGGTAACCCTGCTGAACAAACATCTTTTTAAGCAAACCTTCTAATTTTTTATCCATAGGATCTTTGAAAGCACAACTATCCTCTATGGGAATAGTGGTGCGTTTGTTTAAAGTAGAAACCGCTCCCTCGACCTTGGGGACTGACTGCCATAAGTCCTTTCTGGGGTCGACCATAGGAAACAATTTTTTAAATATGGGGGGAGGGACGAAAGGAATACCGGGCCTTTCCCATTCTTTATTAACAATGTCCGCCACCCGCTTGGGTATAGGAAAAGCTTCTGGGAGCCCCGGCACCTCTAGGAACTTGTCCATTTTACATAGTTTCTCTGGGATGACCAAATTTTCACAATCATCCAGAGTGGATAATACCTCCTTAAGCAAAATGCGGAGATGTTCCAATTTAAATTTAAAAGTAATCACATCAGATTCAGCCTGCTGAGAAATATTCCCTAAATCAGTAATTTCTCCCTCAGACAAAACCTCCCTGGCCCCCTCAGATTGGGTTAGGGGCCCTTCAGAGATATTAATATCAGCGTCGTCATGCTCTTCAGTAACTAAAACAGAGCATCCACGCTTACGCTGACAAGGGTTCATTTTGGCTAAAATGTTTTTGACAGAATTATCCATTACAGCCGTTAATTGTTGCATAGTAAGGAGTATTGGCGCGCTAGATGTACTAGGGGCCTCCTGAGTGGGCAAGACTCGTGTAGACGAAGGAGGGAATGATGCAGTACCATGCTTACTCCCCTCACTTGAGGAATCATCTTGGGCATCATTGTCATTATCACATAAATCACATTTATTTAAATGAATAGGAATTCTGGCTTCCCCACATTCAGAACACAGTCTATCAGGTAGTTCAGACATGTTAAACAGGCATAAACTTGATAAGAAAGTACAAAAAACGTTTTTAAATAAAACCGTTACTGTCACTTTAAATTTTAAACTGAACACACTTTATTACTGCAATTGCGAAAAAACATGAAGGAATTGTTCAAAATTCACCAAACTTTCACCACAGTGTCTTAAAGCCTTGAAAATATTGCACACCAAATTTGGAAGCTTTAACCCTTAAAATAACGGAACCGGAGCCGTTTTAAGCTTTAACCCCTTTACAGTCCCTGGTATCTGCTTTGCTGAGACCCAACCAAACCCAAGGGGAATACGATACCAAATGATGCCTTCAGAAGTCTTTTATAAGTATCAGAGCTCCTCTCACATGCGACTGCATGCCATGCCTCTCAAAAACAAGTGCGCAACACCGGCGCGAAAATGAGACTCTGCCTATGCTTTGGGAAAGCCCCTAAAGAATAAGGTGTCTAAAACAGTGCCTGCCGATATTATTATATCAAAATACCCAGAATAAATGATTCCTCAAGGCTAAATAAGAGTTAATATCAATCGATTTAGCCCAAAAAATGTCTACAGTCTAAATAAGCCCTTGTGAAGCCCTTATTTACAATCGTAATAAACATGGCTTACCGGATCCCATAGGGAAAATGACAGCTTCCAGCATTACATCGTCTTGTTAGAATGTGTCATACCTCAAGCAGCAAGGACTGCAAACTGTTCCCCCAACTGAAGTTAATGCTCTCAACAGTCCTGTGTGGAACAGCCATGGATTTTAGTTACGGTTGCTAAAATCATTTTCCTCATACAAACAGAATTCTTCATCTCTTTTCTGTTTCTGAGTAAATAGTACGTACCAGCACTATTTGAAAATAACAAACTCTTGATTGAATAATGAAAAACTACAGTTAAACACTAAAAAACTCTAAGCCATCTCCGTGGAGATGTTGCCTGTACAACGGCAAAGAGAATGACTGGGGTAGGCGGAGCCTAGGAGGGATCATGTGACCAGCTTTGCTGGGCTCTTTGCCATTTCCTGTTGGGGAAGAGAATATCCCACAAGTAAGGATGACGCCGTGGACCGGACACACCTATGTTGGAGAAATTTTGCTATAAAAATGTTGTACTTTAATATTGAATTACTTTACTTTAAAATTGCAATACAACAAACTCCCTTAAAATACACCAGGGAATGTCTTGTGAAGCTTTACATTGCCTCTATAAGAAAAAAGATATAAAAAAAAATAGGTTTGTTTTCCCCCCCTTCAAATACCATTTAAATATGTAGTTCTCAATTCTGCAATTGTTTAAAGGCTGTGGTTACTGAAACAAGTGACCATATCCCTAAGAATTTTTTTTTTTACATAAATTCACTTTTTATTTGATCAATAAGCAATAAACTCAATTTAATACCAGATCAATTAATCCAACTAATCTTGAAGACTTAGCACAAAAATTGTGGGTGAGAAAGTGTCCATGCTATCGTTATTTCAAAAAGCCACTATCATAGAGGGTGATAAAGATCTGCCACTTGAGTATACATGTATTGGTAGGGTGACCATATCACCGCTTTAAAAAAGGACACATATGAAAAATACATGTCAGGGTTCTTCTACACAACATTTCTTTAAACAGCCCTAGCATATGTATTTTTCATATGTGTCCCTTTTTAGAGCGGCAATATGGTCACCCTACGTATTGGGCACCTGTAGGTATCCATGCAGGTCAAGCCAAATGAATATTCTGTTCCTCATATGTATGTGTATTCTAGCCCAATATGCAAATACTCGAGCAATGGCTGTGTCACCATTGTAGCTTTATCCAGTCATTTAATCAGTGTACAAATTATTCAGTATAATTGGTAGTTTTAACAAGCAAAATCAGCTATTTTAAATGTCAAAATAAATAAAGATAAAGGAGTTTTTGGTAAAATATTTATTGCACTCCAGCAAGTAAAATTGTTAATTGAGAATACATTAAAGGGACACTGAATCCAATTTTTTTCTTTCATGATTCAGATAGAGCATGAAATTTTAAGCAACTTTCTAATTTACTCCTATTATCAAATTTTCTTCATTCTCTTGGTATCTTTATTTGAAATGCAAGAATATAAGTTTAGATGCCGGCCCATTTTTGGTGAAAAACCTGAGTTGTTCTTGCTGATTGGTGGATAAATTCATCCACCAATAAAAAGTGCTGTCCAGAGTCTGAACCAAAAAAAAGCTTGATGCCTTTTTCAAATAAAGATAGCAATAGAACAAAGAAAAATTGATAATAGGAGTAACCTAGAAAGTTGCTTAAAATTTCATGCTCTTTCTGAATCACGAAAGAAAAAAATTGGGTTCAATGTCCCTTTAAAAGGGGAGAATATTTGACAGCACTATGTCCCTTTAAACTTATATAGTACACAATGAAAATGATGCAGTGCAAATTTAACAGTTTTTTAAGATGATTATAAAAATATGAAACAGAGAGCAGGGGAAAGTCAAAAATATTTCTTCAGTGATTATGACAGAGCATGTAATTGTAAACAACTTTCCAGTTTGCTTCTATTATCTAATTTGTTTTTATTCTTTTGGTATCTTTATTGAAAAACATACTTAGGGAGGCTAAGGAGCAGCAATGCACCACTGTGTGCTAGCGGCTGATTGGTAACTGCACACATATGCCTTTTGTCTTTGGCTAACCCAATGTGTTCAGATAGTTTCCAGTAGAGCTGCTCCTTCAACAAAGGATACTACAAGAAGGAAGCACATTTTATAAAAGAAGCTAATTGTAAAGTTGTTTAATATTGTATGCTCTATCTCAATCATGAAATAAAAAACTGGATTACATGTCCCTTTAATATGTTGCAACATTACAACAACATTAACATAAAGGATAATATTAATAAATGAGAATATTTTTCTTATATACTATTATTTTTCCAGTAGGTTAGAGTGCTGAGGTTCCAATTGGGAAAGAATGGTACTAGTCGGTGCAGTCCATAATGAAATAATATGAAGTACAAAGAGTAAGCTATTTGGGTACGGACTTGTATAATATAAAGTACAAAAAGTAAGCTATTTGGGTACGGACTTGTATAATATAAAGTACAAAGAGTAAGCTATTTGGGTACGGACTTGTATAATATGAAGTACAAAGAGTAAGCTATTTGGGTACGGACTTGTATAATATGAAGTACAAAGAGTAAGCTATTTGGGTACGGACTTGTATAATATGAAGTACAAAGAGTAAGCTATTTGGGTACGGACTTGTATAATATGAAGTACAAAGAGTAAGCTATTTGGGTACGGACTTGTATAATATGAAGTACAAAGAGTAAGCTATTTGGGTACGGACTTGTATAATATGAAGTACAAAGAGTAAGCTATTTGGGTACGGACTTGTATAATATGAAGTACAAAGAGTAAGCTATTTGGGTACGGACTTGTATAATATGAAGTACAAAGAGTAAGCTATTTGGGTACGGACTTGTATAATATGAAGTACAAAGAGTAAGCTATTTGGGTACGGACTTGTATAATATGAAGTACAAAGAGTAAGCTATTTGGGTACGGACTTGTATAATATGAAGTACAAAGAGTAAGCTATTTGGGTACGGACTTGTATAATATGAAGTACAAAGAGTAAGCTATTTGGGTACGGACTTGTATAATATGAAGTACAAAGAGTAAGCTATTTGGGTATGGACTTGTATAATATGAAGTACAAAAAGTAAGCTATTTTGGTACGGACTTGTATAATATGAAGTACAAAGAGTAAGCTATTTTGGTACGGACTTGTATAATATGAAGTACAAAGAGTAAGCTATTTTGGTACGGACTTGTATAATATGAAGTACAAAGAGTAAGCTATTTGGGTACGGACTTGTATAATATGAAGTACAAAAAGTAAGCTATTTTGGTACGGACTTGTATAATATGAAGTACAAAGAGTAAGCTATTTTGGTACGGACTTGTATAATATGAAGTACAAAGAGTAAGCTATTTTGGTACGGACTTGTATAATATGAAGTACAAAAAGTAAGCTATTTTGGTACGGACTTGTATAATATGAAGTACAAAGAGTAAGCTATTTTGGTACGGACTTGTATAATATGAAGTACAAAAAGTAAGCTATTTTGGTACGGACTTGTATAATATGAATTGGGATTCTTGTTATTTATTTGGTTGTGGGAAGCCATATGGAACTACAACATCTGTTTTTTCAATGCAGTAATCCCAGTCCTTAGGAAATTGGTAAAGTCTGCATTTGAATTCTTGTGTTTGTTTTTTTCCCAGTTGACTTTGTTTATGACTTGAAATCGTTATTAAGAGGCCATGGTTGAAAAAGAATGTGATACTTTTGCCTTTACTGAAGAGAAATTGTATTCTACAGATAGGAGGTGATTTCATAGGATCAGAGATGCTGATATTTCTATAATTATGTTTCTAGCTGTCCATTTATGCATTTAATAACAAATAGCAAACCACTGGTTTCTTTTTAAATAATGTTAATCATCATTTTTTAACCTGATTAGTATTAGGTATACAGTCTTTTACAGCTCCACCTGCTTTTGCTTACGGCTTTAATAGTAAACAAAGGGTACACTGATAATGTTTTTGCCTTCTGAGTAGTGCTTTTTGGCTATTTTTGAAAAATAAATATTTTCTGAAGGGGTATTATCTGCTAGAATACAATATATGACTTTGTAGTTAATGCAAAGAAAAAGCACTAAAGCATAAGTAGAAAAGTCTAAAAACTGGTTGAGCACAGAGATTAGAAAACATTTAATAATAAATAAGAAGGAAGGTTTGTGACTAGAAACTAACTAATAGGGGAATGGGTTGACTTGTTGAGCCCTAACAGGTAATGTCAGGAGAGGTTACAGCTAGGACATGTTATGATGTGAAAAGGAAGGAAAACAAAATACAAAGATGAACAACAGAAAGGCAATGAGAGAAAAGTGATGATAAATATACACATATATATACTGCTCCAGATAAGGGTGCTGTGACTGAAGCATATGTATGTATGCCTACTCTTGAATGGATTACTTACTGCTTCCTTAGGTGTCCCAGGTATGTGCTACTTGCATGCCTCTATGTGCCTAACTTATTTGTAGGGGGGGGGGAAGGATTTTGCTTATAAAAAAAACGCTCTGATGAAACACAGCATTTTATTTTTACACTAAAATGTCGAACTGTGTGCAATATCTCATGATTTTAACATTCAATAACTAGAAGCTTAACAATGTCACTTGTGAACTATTAAATGCGCACACAATAAGTAGAAAGTAGTAAGAGAGGTTTTGGCACCATACCTCTTGCTTTCCCATTATTATCCTCAATAAGCTCTAATGCCAATCAAATTTTACTTCTTTAAAGGGACAGTCAAGTCTAAAACAAACTTTGATGATTCAAATAGTGCATGTAATTATAAAAAAAACTTTCCAAATTACTTTCATCACCAATTTTGCTTTGTTCTCTTGGTATTCTTAGTTGAAGGCTAAACCTAGGAGGCTCGTATGCTAATTTCTTAGACAGCCTCTAATCTGAATGCATTTTGACAGTTTTTCACCACTAGAGGGCGTTAGTTCATGTGTGTCATATAGATAACACTGAGCTCAGGCACATGAAGTTACCTAGGAGTGAGCACTGATTGGCTAAAATGCAAGTCTGTCAAAAGAACTAAAATAAGGGGACAGTTTGCAGAGGCTTAGATACTATACAAGGTAATTACAGAGGTAAAATGTGTATTATTATAACTGTGTTGATTATGCAAAACTGGGGAATGGGAAATAAATTATGCTTACCTGATAATTTCCTTTTCTTCTGATGGAAAGAGTCCACAGCTGCATTCATTACTTTTGGGAAATAAGAACCTGGCCACCAGGAGGAGGCAAAGTCAACCCAGTCAAAGGCTTAAATACTCCTCCCACTCCCCTCATCTCCCAGTCATTCTGCCGAGGAACAAGGAACAGTAGAAGAAATATCAGGGTGAAAGGTGCCAGAAGAAAAAATAAGGACGCCCCACAGAAAATTACGGGTGGGGAGCTGTGGACTCTTTCCATCAGAAGAACAGGAAATTATCAGGTAAGCATAATTTATGTTTTTCTTCTTAAATGGAAAGAGTCCACAGCTGCATTCAATACTTTTGGGAAAACAATACCCAAGCTATAGAGGACACTGAATGCCAAGACGGGAGGGTACAATAGGAGGCTCATACTGAGGGCACCAGGCCTGAACCTCTACCCATAAAAAACCCTGCTTCGTCCGAAGCCGAGATAAAAACTTAAAGGAAAAGCCCCAAGGACACTGACCCACAGCTTAGTCCAGAAGCCAAACAAGAGACCACAAAACTGACTCGACTGAGCCAACAGTCCTCCAGGAGAGACCGTCGCCGAACAGACGGTCCCCCACCACTCACCCCACACTAATGAAGGGGACACCAGCCTAAACCCCCAAGGTGACAAGGCAAAGGAGAACCGAGGAAACCGAAAAGTCCCCTAATCCAAAAAAGGAACACCTCCAATAGTGAGCCCAGCTCACAAAAACCCAAATGGGCAAAAACAGAAAAAAGGAGGCCATGCTTATACCAAGCGAAACCCGGGGGAAGACCGGGCAGAGAGACAGAAGTCTGCTCTCCAACATCCTGCAAGCACTGAAATGCAACTGAAGGCGAAGTCCTCCCAGCATCGGAACATAGAATATTAAAGTATTCAACAGCAAAATTTGTGTAACGGACCCAGACGAAAAACCATGAATTGAAAACACAGAGGAGGACACCGAGGGTACTTGCGAGGAAGTAGAAGCAGCCAAGCAAGAAACAAACTGCAAAAGCAACCCCCAGACAGAGGGCACGCTCTAGGAAACCTAAGCCGCCAGACCTACACACAGGTCTCTAAAAAAGGGGGACACAAAACCTCAATTGAGGCCCCCCTAGAATGAGAGTATACACTCAGAGCCCGAAGGGAGAGTAAACCCTTTTCTGTAAATCTAGGGAGCTAGCTGAAAGGTAAATCTATATCTAGCAGACTGAGCTAACAGGATAGATCTCAACAAACTCACACATCCAGAGGAGACTGCGACCGGAACGCAGCGCCTTAGACCACTTGGCCATCCTGACCTTCAGACCCTCAACCAGCTGGACCAACCCAGCATCAGGGATTTAAAACAGGGAAACAAAAGAATCCCGAAAATGGTACAGGAACGAGCGTAAGGATAGCACAGCCATCCTCAAAGAGTACAGGTACAACCCAACTCTAAAACAGACAAGGCGGCAGTAGACTCAAGGATCTAGCAAAAAAAGGCCCAATAAGTCTTGCTTGGAGCCAGCAAGACTCCAGGGGGATGAAACAACTCAGCTTTCCACCTCCCAATCCAGGAGAAGCCCCAAGAAAGGACTCCATCTCCATAAGGAGGATAATATCCTCTAAAGAAAAGGGATGAAGCCGGAAGGGCAACAAGTGTCCTCAAGGCCAGAGGCCACCAGCCAATGGGAAGATAAATCCCAAATACAGATGTCCTAGAAAAGGACCCCTTGACAAGTAGCTTACCAAGCAGAAACACAGCCAACCCATTCGCCTGCAGAGCAGGGAATCCATGGGTTACACTGGCAAGCTGACCAAGGGAATGCAACCCTAAGGCGCACCAGAAATTGGGCACCCAGCGCCAGCAGCTGGGTTTGAACCAACCACCCTTGAGGCGCAAAGCCACAAGCTAACCACTAGGTTACATGGGCTGCTTGTTGCAAAGAGTAATAAATACTCCGAAAACCAGGCCAACCATGACCAGGTCAGGTAGATGGAGCAAAGTCATAGCCCAAGTTCCCACCGTGGAACACTACGACCAGCCCTGAGATCCAAGATTCCAAAACAACCCAAGACTGGGTCAGGAAAAAGCGAAGCGTAGCCTCAGCAACCCGGAAGTCTCAGGGAGAAAACAGGTCCGGGCACCTAATAGTTCAGGCAAACCTTACCCTAGAACTGAACACCCCAACTGGCCCAAAAAGCCAGACACAAGGGATATGGATGCATATCCAGAGAATCCAAAAGGCCCGGCCAAAGGAAGGAACCACCCCTAGCTAAAGTCCAACACTCCAAGGAGCAAGGCAAGAAGTCGTATGAAGAGCCTTCACAAAGCCTCAGGACAACACAAGGGATACCTCAAGGTCAAAAACACCCTTCTAGTAGGGCTAGACTCCCCAACACCTCCACACAAACAGAGGATACAGGGAATAGAAAGGCGCTAAAGCCTTCCCAGCTCCGGGAAACTCCAAGCTAAACAAAGTCCCCAAAGGGATCAACCATCACCCAGAAACGTATATCCCTAAAAGGAGGAGATCTAACTCACCCGGAGACAATAGAAGAAGTCCCAAAAGTCTCATAACTCAGTCAGACAGTACACGTCAAGAGTAAGAGCTGCATCTAGATATATACTATAAACAGCTTACGCACACACCTTCAAGGTGCCAAGAGCCACAACTGGTTTCAAACTGCAAACCTTCCGCATGCTAGACTGCTATCCCACGCTGTTGGATCAAGCCCCAAAAGGACAAATCCAGAGCCCCAAAACTGAAGGCCAAACCGCTCAAACTGCGGTAAAGGGGCGCTAAACCCTCCAACCCTCCACCGCATGGGGGAGGAAACTCTAGGTTCTGATGATATCAGATGTCAGATAAATTGACGCAGCGAAAACTCCCCTGACCCAGCCATCTATGACCGAAGGCTATAAGGACTGAAACAATCCTTCCTGCCACACGGACCCACAGGTCCTTTCGAATGCTTAGTTGAACATGTAAACCAATGATAACCTGTGCAGAACAGCGCCACGTGTCTGAACAGCCACAAGACAGAACGAATCCAACAGGACCAGCCTGCACTCAGGATCCTAACTGGCAAGCTGCCTAAAACATCCCTCAGAGGGGAAGAAAGGAAAACAGACAACATTAGCATAGGACTTAAATGTCCAAAAACGCTTCCAAAGAAATAATAAAGTGTATTGATAAAGAGTATCGATCCCAGAAGGTTCCCGAAGGAAACAATAACAAAATAAAAGACATCCCATTGGATACAAATAAAATATAAGGCAACCCGGAGGTTAATGCCCAAAAAGACACAGGACCAGCCAAACAGAGCCCTATCTTCCATAAACTTGGAAGGATCTCAATAAAATGACAATCAGGAGACTACCTTGTCCCCACATGTCTAATGAGGTGCACCATTCGCATTAGACTAAAAATCCCCATATCTGATAAGGGTCATTTAATAACTGAAAAACATGTCGGAGCAATACGCGAAGGCGCGCAATCCTGTAACGAAAGGCACAGCACTCAGGGACAGCTACACCCGCAGGGAACTGTAGAGGCCCTCCCCAAGGTAGAATACCCGGGACAATGGGGCATGAGCACAAGCGCAAATAAACGCCTGGACTCTGCAGACGAATAATCGCCAACATTATGTGGAAGCGAAAACGTGCTGCAACCTCCGGGGGGGGGGGGGGGGGGCACGCCACCCTGCATGGAGGAATCATAAACTGGGTTACACACATGTGTAGAAGTATGGATTGGTTGGGAACTCGCCTCTTGGAGGACAGAACCCCCAGAGGCGGATGGCTCAGCTGACCCGTGATTCCCCGAGCCTGAGGAACCAGGCGCTCTCATATGGCATACGGAACAAAACTGGTTGACATGATTCGTCACCGAACACAGAATCTGAAATCAAAATAGTCTCAGTATCAGACACTTCCGTAACTGAATCTGAAATTTGCACAGTCTCAGCATCAGAATCCTCCATAAATGGATAGAGAATATACAAATATGGACTAAAGTAGTAAAACAAAAACGGCACCTGACACCCACAATGGCTGGGGTACTCACCACCTCCTATGACCAGACCCCTGCAGACTAGAATATTTCCTACGCCACACGGTTAGGAATGCGGAAATGGAGGACGGAGTATAACCATGCCCGACCACAAGGTGAACTGTACAGTCCAAAAAAGCGCGCCCAACCATAAGATCGCATCACTTCCAAAGGCCACAATGTTCCAAACTAGAAGCCCAGTAAACATCACACATAAGCAGGTTGAATCACATAAACATGATTATAACCCCCCCTTTTCAATAACCCCCCTCAGGAGATATTAACCCTTGATTCCAAGATACTAAATGTACTAAAGGAGACTCACTGAGACCCCTATGATAAGTTAGACCCGCAAGGTGGTAGCCTCTCGGGAAAACATTCATATTACAGTACAATCATGAATAAAGTAAAATTAAACAATCTTACCGGAATCTACGCCGTGGAACAGGAACACGGCCCTTCAAGTGTGACGGATAGTAGCATCGCCTCCGCCACAGACTTGAGAGAAGAAAGCAGGCAGTGGAGCGAAGTTCGACAACGCTGATTGTTTGGGGAGCTGTTAACATGAGTCGCGATGGTTTCACAGAAAGACTCTCCCTGCATCTCTGGACTCTAACTTTCATCCAAGCCCTTACTGAGAGACTAACAGGATTACTTAAAACTTCTGTCCCATGCCGAAGAGTACTACCCTCCATAAGAGACAAAAACAAAACAAAAATAAAAATTCTGACACTTCTCTGCCAACCTCCTGGGATGAAAGGCAAAGAATGACTGGGGGATGAGTGGGAGGAGTATTTAAGCCTTTGGCTGGGGTGTCTGCCTCCTCCTGTTGGCCAGGTTCTTATTTCCCAAAAGTAATGAATGCAGCTGTGGACTCTTTCCATTTAAGAAGAAAAAAAGGATTATCTGTCTTTATAAACAACAAAAATTCTGGTGTTGACGGTCCCTTTAACACAAGCGGCATTATAGTAAAATAAATATTTTCCGTTACATTTACAAATCTGATAATAAGGTCATAGAAAGGGTTCATTTACAGACTCTGATATTTATACCTAGAATAAATAACAAAATAATTGGGGTATGTTGGTCTCCTCTGTACACTCTTCTTTCATTGTTTGTTGCGGGCTCCAATATTTATCTGGCATAAAGCCTCACTGTGAGGATGAAACATACCCAGAGACATCTGCATAGTGTTTGCTCCATTGCTCATGTATGCCCACCAAGCCCTCATGGCTGGATTCTTTTTTTATACAAAACTGGAAGGCTGCCAAACAGATGCTTTGTTTGCATTGCAGCAGGGTTAAACGATCCAAAATAAAAAATAAAATATTCTAAAACCATCAATTATATATGAATGGATTAAAACTCAAGGCATTCAACAATATAATAAGATTGTAAACTTTTAAGAGAATGTTAAAAATACGTTAGAATTCTAAAGTTTATAACAGAGCACAAACAACACGTTTAGGAAAAGTGAATCTTTGAGTTTATGCATATACTGGAGGATTCCGCTATATTCCTGCAGATCCAGAAATTGCATTTGAAACTGGGCAAAGCAAATAGTATCCAAGTTCAATTACGTATATTTGTGTATTTGGTATAGCACTTCTTAACTGTGATGTATAATGGTTTAAAAGTAGTAAGGACATGCAATGACCTCAATCTCTCCAAGACTGTGTCTAAAATAAAATACAAATTCTTTGTACAAAAAGTGACTCTAATAGCACATAAGAAACATGTTAAAGGGACATAAACCCATTTTTTTTCATTCATGATTCAGATAGAACAAACAATTTTAAACAACTTTTCAATTTACTTCGGTTATCAAATTTTCTTTGTTTTCTTGTTATCCTTTGTAGAAAAGCTTGGAAGTAAGCTCATAAGTGTGCACGTGTCTACAGTACTATATGGCAACAGTTTTGCAACAATGTTATATATTAGCAGGAGCACTAGATGGCAGCACTATTTCCTGTCATGTAGTGCTTCAGGCATGTGCACGCCATCAAAGCGGATTTGATAATAGAAGTAAATTGGAAACTTTTTTAAAATTGTATTCTCTATCTGAATAATGAAATAAATTGTTGGGGTTTAATGTCCCTTCCTTTAAGGAGGTCTTGCTTTTAAATAGCTAAAGGAGTGCTATGTATCTATTAGTATTAGGGGCCCATTTATCAAAGGGCTTGCGGACCTGATCCGACACTGCGGATCAGGTCCGCAAGACCTCGCTAAATGCGGAGAGCAATACGCTCTCCACATTTAACATTGCACCAGCAGCTCACAAGAGCTGCTGGTGCAACGCCGCCCCCTGCTGACTCGCGGCCAATCGGCCGCCAGCAGGGAGCTGTCAATCAACCCGATCGTATTCGATCGGGTTGATTTCCGGTGATTCCTGTCCGCCTGCTCAGAGCAGGCGGACAGGGTTATGGAGCAGCGGTCTTTAGACCGCTGCTTCATAACTTGTGTTTCTGGCGAGTCTGAAGACTCGCCAGAAACACGGCCCTTCAAGCTCCGTACGGAGCTTGATAAATGGGCCTGCTTGTATTAAAATGCAGGAACTATAGCCCAGATGGACACTACAAATGTTAATTGAGTCACATGCAAAGTGCGAGTGTCACTAAATTTACACACCTAAAATAGATTGATATTTAAAACTGGCAAATATTTTTATTAAAAATGCCAATTGTAGAACAATATGAGGTTTAGCTTTTTTTTTTTTTTTTTTTTTAAAGGGACAGTCTAGTCAAAATTGAACTTTCATTATTCAGATAGGACTTCTAATTTTAATCAACATTCCAATTTACTTTTATCATCAAATTTGCTTTGTTATCTTGGTATTCTTAGTTGAAACTAAACCTAGTCTTATATGCTAATTTCTAAGCCCTTGAAGGCTGCCTCTTATCACATGCTTTTTTAATTGCTTTTCACAACAAGAGACTGATAGTTTATGTGGGCCATATAGATAACTGTGTCCACACACGGGTAGTTATTTAAGATTTAGCACAATACAATACTAAATGCAAGTCAATAGATAGTAAATAGTTACAGTCATGTGATCAGGGGGCTGTCAGAAAATGCTTAGACACAAGGTAATCACAGAGGTAATAAATGTATATTAATATAACTGTGTTGGTTATGCAAAACTGGAGAATGGGTAATAAAGGCATTATGTATCTTAAAACAATAAAAATTCTATTGTAGACTGTCCCTTTAAATTAATTATGTACAGGTATACCCCGCTCATACAGCGGGTTAGGGACCGGAGCCCCGCTGTAAAGTGAAAACCGCCTTAATGTGAAACAAGGCAGTTTTAGCTTTCTTTTCACTTGCCAGTGTTTAAAAACTTGAAAACATGTTTGAACTAACATATATTAGGGGTGCAATAGTGCTACATTTAGTTTAGTTTAACACTAGTATTCAATAAATATTGTACCTGTAAAATAGTGACAATAACTGTAGTAAATTTGCCAGACTATAGCACTGAGACACAGATTGCACTGAAATGCTGTAAACAGAGTGTACTAAGCATAACAAAATTGTGCCAGTCACTTTTCAAAATCCTTGGAGGTTGAACTTCAGCTCGACAAAGCGCTGTATTAGCAAAGCGCTGTAAAGTGAGGTATACCTGTATACAGAGTTGTGCATTATTCAGTTGCTTTATGATAACATAAATTATGCTTACTTGATAATTACATTTCCATCAAGGGGAGGAGAGTCCACGGCTTCATTCATTACTGTTGGGAATTTAGAACCTGGCCACCAGGAGGAGGCAAAGACACCCCAGCCAAAGGCTTAAATACATTCCCCCACTTCCCTCATCCCCCAGTCATTCTGCCGAGGGAACAAGGAACAGTAGGAGAAATATCAGGGTATAAATGGTGCCAGAAGATTAATTAAATTTAGGTCCGCCCATTGGAGATACGGGCGGGAGCAGTGGACTCTCCTCCCCTCAATGGAAATGAAATTATCAGGTAAGCATAATTTATGTTTTCCATCTAAAGGGGAGGAGAGTCCACGGCTTTATTCATTACTGTTGGGAACATATACCGAAGCTTTAGAGGACACTGAATGAAATCGGGAGGGAAAAAAAGCAGACCCTAATCTGAGGGCACCACAGCCTGCAAAACCTTTCTCCCAAAAACAGCTTCCGCAGAAACAAAAACGTCAAATTTGTAAAACTTTGTAAAAGTGTGTAAGGAGGGCCCGGTAGCCACCTTACAAATTTGCTACATAGATGCCTCATTTTTGAAGGCCCAAAAAGGAGCTACAGCTCTAGTTGAATGAACCGTGATCCTCTGAGGAGTCTTATGTCCCGCTGTCTCATAGGCCAAGCGAATCAAGCTCCTCAACCAAAAAGACAAAGAAGTAGGAGGCTTTTTGCCCCTTGCGCTTCCCTGAATACACCACAAAAAGAGATGTAGACTGTCTGAAATCCTTTGCAGCCTGAAGAAAGAACTTCAGGGCACGAACCACATCCAGATTATGAAGTAACCTCTCCTTGGAAGAAGGGTTAGGGCACAAAGTAGAAACCACTATTTCCTGATTGATGCTACGGCTAGACACCACCTTAGGAAGAAACCCCCAACCAGTGTGAAGCACCGCCTTATCCGCATGAAAAAAACAGATAAGGAGGCTCACATTGCAAGGCGGCCAGTTCAGATACTCTGCGCGCCGATGCAATGGCCAAAAGGAAAAGAACCTTCCAGGACAGAATCTTAATGTCAATGGAATGCATAGGCTCAAACGGAACCCGCTGCACTACCTTAAGGACCAAGTTTAAGCTCCATGGGGGAGCAGACTGTCTAAAGACAGGCCTGATACTAGACAGAGTCTGAACAAAAGATTGGATGTCAGGGAGCTCAGCGAGTCTCCTATGCAACAAGACTAATAATGCCGAAATCTGTCCCTTTAAGGAACTGGCAGCAAGACCCTTCTCCAAACCGTCTTGGAGAAAGGACAGAATCCTGGATACCTTCAACTTACGCCAAGGATATCCATGCTTCTCACACCAGGACAAGTAAGTCCTCCACACCTTATGGTAGATGCGACGAGTGACTGGCTTCCTTGCCTGAATTAGAGTATTGATCACCATTTCAGAAAAGCCTCTCTTGGCCAAGACTAGGCGTTCAATCTCCACACAGTCAGCCTCAAAGAATCTAGATTTTGATGTTGAAAAGGGCTTTGTTCCAGCAGATCCCTGCGACAGGGTAACCTCCACGGCGGAGAGGATGACATCCCCACCAGATCCACAAACCACGTCCTCCGCGGCCACGATGGAGTAATCAGAATGGCCGAAGCTCGCTCCTGTTTGATGCGTTCCACTACACGAGGTAGAAGTGGTAACGGTGGAAATATGCAAGCTAAGCTGAATCCCTAAGGCACCAGCAAGGCATCTATCATCTCTGCCTGAAGATCCCTGGACCTCGACCCGTAACGTGGTAGCTTGCAATTGAGTCTGGACACCAAGAGATCTATCTCCAGCGTCCCCCACCTTAGACAAATCTCCGCAAACACTTCGGGGTGAAGAGACCATTCCCCCGGATGGAACGATTGCCTGCTGAGAAAGTTCGCTTCCCAGTTGTCCACACCTGGAATGTGAATCGCTGAGAGCAAGCAGCTGTGGGACTCCAGTCACTCCAATATCCTAAACACCACCCTCATGGCTAGGGAGCTCCTCATACCCCCCTGATGGTTGATGCAAGCCACCAAGGTTATGTTGTCGGTCTGGAATCTGATGAAGCTGAACGCCCCCAGAGGAGGCAATGCCTTCAGAGCATTGTAGATTGCTCGGAGTTCCAGAATATTTATCGGGAGGAGAGACTCCTCCCGGGACCGTTTTCCTTGTGCCATCCTGGCACCCCAAACACCTCCCTATCCTGCCAGACTCGCGTCCGTGGTCTCTATCTCCCAGGACGGTCTCAAGAACGATGTCCCCATGGACAGTTGCTCTGGACAGATCCCCCAAGAGAGGGAAATCAGAGTCCAAGCATCCATGGATATCCGCTGTTATAGATCTGAATGATCGCCGTTCCACTGTCTCAACATGCACAATTGAAGAGGTCTGAGATGGAACCTGGCAAATGGAATGACGTCTATGCTGGAGACCATGAGTCCGATCACCTTCATACACTGAGCCACCGAGGGGCTTTATGAGGAATGAAGAGCAAGACAAGATGAAGCAATCTTCCGGCATCGATGGTCTGTAAGAAATATCTTCATGGATATAGAGTCTATTATCGTGCCCAGGAACTCCACCCTGTTGCTGAAAACCAGGGAACTCTTTCCTGAGTTGATCTTCCAACCGTGAGATTGGAGTAAAAGAAGAAGCGCCCTCGAATGATCCTCTGCGAGACTGAGCGACAGCGCTTGGACTAGGATGTCGTCCAGATAGGGCGCCACGGCAATGTCTCTGGATCTGGCCACGCCAGTAGCGCACCCAGAAACCTCCGTGAAGACTCTAGCGGCTGTCGCCAGACCAAAGGGAAGGGCCACAAACTGGAAGTGTTGGACCAGAAACGCAAATCTTAGGAACTGGAAGTGGTCCCTGTGAATTGGCACATGAAGGTAAGCGTCCTTCAAGTCTATAGTTGTCATGAACTGTCCCTCTTGAACTAGGGGCAGAATAGATCTGATTCCATTTTGAACGATGGAACACTCAGAAACTTGTTTAAACACTTTAGGTCCAGAATCGGGCGGAACGTGCCCTCCTTCTTTGGAACCACAAAAAGATTTGAATATTACCTTAAGACCCTCTCTGCTTGGGGTACTGGTATGATAACACGTAGAGAGGAGAGATGTCTCACACATTTTAGAAAGGCTTCTCTCTTTTCCGGTCTTGAAGACAGGTTTTTACAGAAGGAATCTGCCCCTGGGCGGATGGGATCTGAACAATATCCTGTAGCCCAGGGCGACAACGTCCAGAATCCAAGAATCCTGAATGTCCTGCAACCAGGCTTCTGAGAAGAGAGATAATCTGCCCCCTACTTGGCCCAGAGACCGGTCGGGGGCTGCCCCTTCATGCCGATTTTGTCTCGGCGGGCTTCTTGCTCTGCTTAGACTTGTTCCAAGAATGAGCTGGTTTCCAAGTTCCCTTGGACTGGTCCGCTTTCACAGCGGGCTGCTGGCGCTGGGCATTGTCCGCACGAAAGATAGATCCTTTAGGCTTAGCCTTCTTATCCTGTGTTAGGAAAGCGCCCTTGCCTCCTGTAACTGTGGATATGATCGAATCCAATCCTGGACCGAACAGAATCTTTCCTTGAAAAGGCAGGGACAACAGCCTCGACTTAAAGGTCATGTCTGCAGACCAAGACTTTAGCCACAGAGCCCTGCAAGCTAAAACGGAAAAACCTGACACCTTAGCGTTCAGGCGAATAATTTGCATATTGGCATCACATATGAAAGAATTGGCAATCTTCAGCATCTTAATCTTATCCTGTATCTTGTCTATGGAAGTCTCCCCCTCAACCATTTCACACAGGGATTCACACCAATATGTTGCAGCTCCTGCGACCGCAGCTACAGCAGCTGCCGGCTGAATAACAAACCCCATGTCCAACTTTTTATCAATGGGCTCTTTAAACGACAAACTATCCTCAAGGGGAATAGTTGTCCGCTTTGTTAGCGTGGAGATAGCACCATCCACCTTAGGGACAGTACCCCACAGCTCAAGCTGAGAGTCCGGAACCGGGAACAGTTTATTAAAGGAGAAAGAAGGTGAAAAGGAAGAACCTAATTGCACTCATTCATTCTTAATAATATTTGCCATCTTAAAAGGAACCGGGAAGGCATAAGGCACCACCCTGTCCTATTATACCTTATCAAGCATAGGAATCTCAGGTTCCTCTGGGAGTTTCGGTTCCGGAACGTCCAGGGTAGCAAGCACTTGCTTCAGCAAAAAGCGCAAATTTCCATCCTAAACCTAAAGTCAGGTTCCTCCACAGCCGGAGGTTTAGATGAGACAGAGGCACAGAGTGGGCCTTGTCATCGTATATTTCCACAGGCATAGACAACTCCTGGACCGATACCGCTGTTTGCAGTTGATCTACAAAATCTGACGTCCAACGAATCTCTCCTGCAGGAGTAATGGTTGGAACCTGGGGCGCAGCATGTGCAATTTGAGATGGATGCAGGGAACGCACCTCACGGGACGGGGAACCCTCAGAGGTGGACAGCTCAGTAGTACATTTGTTTGCTTTTAGATGTCACAACTTTATTAAGGCATGTGGAACATAGTTGAGCAGGCTGATCTACCAGAACCACCTCACAATAAACACAAGAATGAGACCTTGTTAAAGAGGGAGAACTCTCTAACGTGTCAGAGTCCTCCATAGCTTGTGCTGTTATCACAGACTAGATTAACTTAATAAATAGGCACCTTTATAACCTCCAATGGCCGGAGCACTCACCACCTCCTATGACCCGGACTACAGAAACCGTTTCATCTCCTCCGCCGCTGATCAACAGCGGAAGAGAGATAGCCACACCTGGTCTCATGGAATGCCCGGCAGGACCGCCCCTGCCTAAGGAAAAAAACACACCAAAAAAGGCCGCGCCATACTCCTGCAAGTCACCTGAAAGTTTCACACATTGCCAGAGCCTCATCTCGCACATAACGCAGCAATGACACAAACAATATCATGTATAAAAAAAACCCTGTTCAATAATCTCCTTTCCAGGAATATTAACCCTTGATTCTTATAAGATAAAAGTCGTCACACTGTGACCCTGTCATCCATGTTATAATAATGTAATAAAAAATGAAACAATCTTACCAGAATCTACGCCATGGAACAGGAACACGGCCCTTCAAGAGGTTAGTAGCCGCTCCTGACATGGACTTGAGTGTAAAAAACAAGCAGCGAAACTCGTCAACGCTGATTGCTTGTGGAGATGTTAATATGAGTCAGGATGGTTTCACAGAAAAACTCTCCCTGCATCTCCGGACTCTAACTTTCACCCAGGCTCTCACTGAGAGGCTGACAGGAATACTTAAAACTCCAGTCCCAATTTTTAAGAGTCCATAAGAGACTACTCCGATCTTCGGCACTTGGCAAAGAATGATTGGGGGATGAGGGATGTGGGGGAGGTATTTAAGCCTTTGGCTGGGGTGTCTTTGCCTCCTCCTTTTGGCCAGGTACTTAATTCCCAACAGTAATGAATGAAGCCGTGGACTCTCCTCCCCTTTAGATGGAAAGAGGCAATTCAACTTTGAATAGTGATATGCACAGATTAATGGAAGATTTGGGGACTTATCTTTAAAATTAGAAGCATAATTTATGCTTACCTTATAAATTAATTTATTTCATGATGGTGACAGTCCACATTCTATTACTCCTGGAAAATACTCTTCCCTGCCACTAGGAGGCGGCAAAGATTCCCAAACCCCAAAAACTCTATAAAACCCCTTCCCACCTCACACTTAACTCAGTCTAACGTATAGTCAAGGAATGAATTTATCAGGTAAGTATAAATTATGTTTTCTTTCATACAGGTGGTGAGAGCCCACAATCCATTACTCCTGGGAACAAATACCCAAGCTGTGAATTCCATGAGTATTAATAGAAAAAGGGTGGGGATCTAAAAAACATCTGTTTTCACTTAGAAACTAAATCCACAACTCCAATAGTGTCTAAAAAAAAAGGCAACAGATAGTTAACAGGTAAATGACAAATTAACCTGAAACAACTACCAAACGCTCCCTCAGAATGAGCAGAAACATTAAAAAGGTAAAAAAAAATAAACAAGGAAGAGCAAATAAACTAAAGAAATTGGTCTACTGATAAAACAATCAGAAACACAAGAAAGGGTAACTGGACTGAAAGAAAGAATAGAAAGCCATTTGGGTGGAGGCTATCCTGACTCCAAGAAAACTGTATCAATCAAAAGCTTCAACCAAGAAGCTAAAGAAACGGCAGAAAAAAAACAGAACATTGAACCAGAAAAAGGAACAAACTAAATGTCTGCCTGAAAACCTAAATAGTGACAGCATAACACTACAAAGCTCTATCAGAATACAAAACAAATAGGCCACTCAGAATAATTAAATGGAAATAAGACATTAAAGTGAATGTAAATTTTCATGAATGAAAGCCCTGTTTTTAAAAATAATATTAAAACAGGGGCACCTTCATTCATGAAAGTTTACATTGCAGCCGTTTTTTAAAATACTTACCATTTCTTCCTTGCAAGCGTGGAACACTGGAACAGCGATTCCCCAGCCCCCAGGTCGTCTCTTCTTATGTCATAAATGACGAATTCGGCTTCCTTCAATAACGGCTTCCCCCCAAAGCAAACATTGCCTGAGGCCACGCCGTGATTGGAGGAAGCCGGATTCGTAATTTCTTAAAGGGACAGTCTAGGCCAAAATAAACTTTCATGATTCAGACAGAGCATGTAATTTTAGACACTTTTCCAATTTACTTTTATCACCAATTTTGCTTTGTTCTCTTGGTATTCTTAGTTGAAAGCTTAACCTAGGAGGTTCATATGCAAATTTCTTAGACCTTGAAGTCCACCTCTTTCAGATTGCATTTTAACAGTTTTTCACCACTAGAGGGTGTTAGTTCACGTATTTCATATAGATAACACTGTGCTCGTGCACGAGAAGTTATCTGGGAGCAGGCACTGATTGGCTAGACTGCAAGTCTGTCAAAAGAACTGAAAAAAGGGGCAGTTTGCAGAGGCTTAGATACAAGATAATCACAGAGGTTAAAATTATATTATTATAACTGTGTTGGTTATGCAAAACTGGGAAATGGATAATAAAGGGATTATCTATCTTTTAAAAGAATAAAAATTCTGGTGTAGACTGTCCCTTTAAGTAAGAAGAGACGGACCTGGGGATGGGGGAATCGCTGCTCCGGGCTTGCAGGAAGAAAAGGTAAGTATTAAAAAAAATGGCTGCAATGTAAACTTTCATTAATTAAAGTGCCGCTGTTTTAATAGTATTTTTAAAAACAGGGCTTTCATTCGTGAAAATTTACATTCACTTTAAGAAGGAACAACAATGTCCCAATTAAAATACCGTAGTCAGAAAACATCACCTTATCTTAAATAAGAAATAAGGAGAATAAATTCTTCTATTAGAAGAATAAAGATAAATGAAAACAAAAAACTTGAAGAAAGAAGTTAATATCTACCTAAAGCAAGGGCTCAAAAGGAGAAAACCCCATAAAAAGCTCTAGAGGAAATTAAATAACTTACCCCCACCTAAGATAACTTTAAAAACTTACATGTAAAAAAGCGCGCTAAGCAGAATTGCAAAACAAAGTAGAAGACATGTAAACTCACATCCGAAGCCTAGATAATTCACAGCAGTATGAAATAATGCGTGTGAAAAAACTGACAGCTATAAACAAATTTAGTGCACCAAAATCCAATGTGCGCATAATCCAGCTGAAGCGCAAAACAACTATAACAGACTAAAGGGACGTGTGCTTACCCAACGTGTGCAACCCCAAATGCCCCTAAACCCAAAGGCCAAAGTGCAAAATTAAAACTAAGCACGCCAAAAAAAACTGATGCTCACAAAAAAGCTAGGGAAATAATGTAAAGGACAGTATAAATAAACAATAAAGTGCCCATAACATAGCTATAGTGTCTAAATGTTAAAACAAAATTATACTTACCAATAGACACTCTTCCACCAGCAAATAAGCAGCAGACAGTCAAACCATTACTTAAAGGGACAGTGAAGTCATAGTTAGACAATCATGATTTAGACAGAACACACAATTTTAAACAACGTTTCAATTTACTTCTATTTAATTTGCTTTCTTTTCGTTATCTTTTATTATCCTTTGCTGAAAGGTTCATCTAGGCAAGCGCAAATAACCTAGGTTCTAGCTGCTGATTGGTGGCTGCATATCTATACCCAATGTCATTGGCTCACCCATGTGTTCAGTTAGAAACCAGTAGTGCATTGCTACTACTTCAATAAATGATACCAAGAGAATGAAGCAAATTTGATAATAGAAGTATACTGGAAAGTTGTTTAAAAATGTATGTTCTGCCTAAATCATGAAATAAACATTTTGGGTTTCATGTCCCTTTTAAACATATCAGCAGAGGTTTGTGAAAAAGGAGTATATTGCAGATCCATACAGGGAGGCAAAAGGTAAGTCACTGCAACCAATTATGGAAGGTTTATGATAATTTTCCTATGAGGTGAAAAAAGAAATGCAAATTATACCACATATAAATCCCTCTGACAAGCACTGTACTCTGAGAGGAAACTGGGCCTCAATATAGACTGAAAACACCTCTCTCTGAAGAATCAAATGCACATCTTCATTCTACAACCACCTCCAGTGGAGGCAAAATAAAGACTGAGGTATGTGTGAGGTGGGAGAAGTTGTATAGATTTCCTGGGGTTTGGGAGTCTTTGGCTCCTCCTAGTGGCAGGGAAGAGTAATTCCCAGGAGTAATGGATCATTAACTCTCACCACCTTTATGAAAGAAAAATATAAAAACTGCCTAAAGCAGTTCAACTTTTATCTTCTAGTAACAGACAAAAAGGCTTTATGCTTTTTTATACTAAATGAAAAGGAAGAAGAGCCCCCAAAAGAAGTACAGCCTATTATGCTTTCTGTGAGATGCAACATAAAATTTCCATAATGGTGTGTGTAAACTTTAAAATAAAAACAACAGTGAGAAGCATGAAGAAAGCCTACTTATACAGTTTTGCACATTAATCATTTTTATAGATATATATGGTGGTTTCTTAACTTTGCACTATTTAAAGCAAAATTGTGCCAATTTAGATACCTGTGTATTTGATCTATTAGTTACCTGAGTGTATTTTTTTTTCTGCCTGTTTGACCTCTCGCTGCCTGATGATTTGAACTAATTCCCTAGTACCTGATCCTTGTCTGTTGCCTATTTTATGACCATTGGCCTATCTGACAACGCTTTTGGATATCCATGCTGGCAGTGAGTAACAACCTGAAGTATATCAAGGAACATTACTATTGTACCTTAGTACCTTGGTCTGCTTCTGGGCTGATATAGGTAAACAGTTATTTAACGGTGATAGAATTGAGAACATTTAATTTTTTAAGTTTTCAAAACCAGAATGTTTCCTTTATAAACAATGACAGTGTATTGTAAAATGTAGTTTCTCCTTAATGAACATCAACTGAGAGCATTACTTTACCTAAACCTTCTTGTTTACATATTTTATTGTAACCAGAAGTTAAGAAATGTATGGGTGGGGAAACAATAGGTAAAAATCAGCTATTTCAAAAGAGAAAATAAAGGTGAAAGAGCTATTTGTAAACACTTTAATACACTCCATAATATAAATAGGATAATGCATAACACATTAAATAGGAGAAATATTAGTGTACACTGTGCCTTTAAGTAATATTGTAAAATACTGTTATATACATGGTTAACTAACTTATCAAGATAAAAATGGCAAGCTATGATCTGCTTCAGTTGTACTTTAAAAACTAAATACTTGAATTCATTTGTACACATGCTTCTCTAGTATTCTCAATTTTCATTTTTACCTAAATGGGTATTTGACGATTTCATAGTTTTACAGAAATTGTCATTCCTGTATTTTCTTGAAAAATCAGTGATCTGGTTATTTCCATTCTAATTATAAAAGATGGAGAGACAAAGTGAAGATGGAAAACATACAATTAATAATTTATCCTGTAAATAAAGGTGAACATATTTTCAAATGAAGATTAACTTCAAATCGAAGATCGACCATTTTCTATCAAAAGGCTAAAATGGTTCTGCGTGATTTTCTGCCCTAACAAGAGTTCAGCAAATACGTTCCAAAAAAGCAGTTTTTAGGCGCCAATCTTCATTACGTACAGCATATTGCAAACAAGAAACTAACATTCTAATCCCTCCCCCTCCATCAAAATAAAAATAAAAAAAGTTGATTTGTCCTACTTACTCGTAGTTTCACATTCAGGAAATATAACAGAATTAAAGTGAAGCTGTGTTTATAATTAGTAACATATGCTAGTTACAGAATATTAAAACTATCTTGAGATAGTCGCTCTTAATAATTTATATCCCTTTAAAATAGCATCACAGCTCATAAATATCTCAGTACTAGGGTGTTTGTCACCTCAAAACAGAAGGCCTTCTGCAATAAAATGTTAATGTATAACACAACCCTCTAGAGTACTTTTAATGCTAAATTAGTATTTTGTTGAAACTTATTTGATTTCCTTGTTTGGTACTCCCTGTTTAATAAAAAGGCCTCAAGTTCTATACATAAATAGTTATACCTTAGTGTCCCTACAAAATCTGGTGTAGGTTTTGTTTATTTTTTTAACGAATTTCATTATAATTAAGGCATATCTCAAAGAGGTTTACGGAGTTCAGTATTTTCCAATTTCAAGCAGGTCTAATGAGATAGACAGGTAATCTTAGTGCCTGTGCAAGACCCTCCATTGTGAAGGCCAGTACATAGCTGACTGAACTATAAAGCACAGAGGAAAGCACACGTTTGTGGTTTCTCACACAAAAGTGCATACTCCTGATTAAAGGAGCAGTAAATACAGTAGATTTGCATAAACAACAAATGCATGACAACAAGACAAAGCAATAGCACTTAGTCTGAACTTCAAATTAGTAGTAGATTTTTTTTTCAGACAAATTTCAGTTATGTCTATTTCTACTTCCACTGCATCATGTGACCGTCATCAGCCAATCACAAATGCATATACGTATATTCTGTGAATTTTTGTACATGCTCAGTAAGAGATAAAGGCTCAAAGAGAGTAAATATGAAAAGACTGCAGATTTTGTTAATGGAAGTGAATAGGAAAGTTGTTTAAAATTGCATTTTCTAGCTGAATAATGTAAGTTATACCAGCACACGTAATTGTGCGTAGTTATTTGAAGTGGCCCGCAATGTGAACACAACCTCGCGTTCGCATTGCTAGGAAGTTATGCGCTCAATAGAGCGAGATTCCATAGGCTCCAAAGGGAGCCTTGTTCTCATGCCGTGAGACACGGCATGAGAACCATGCAGCGAAGGGGGTAAGTCGCACAGCGATGGCAGCAAAATGTAAATATTTATGTATATATGATTAAATACATATTTGTGTGTTAATATGTGCTACAAACAAACAAAGTTGTGCTAAAATAAGCTTAATCTAAATCAGATTGAGGATCAGAAAAACATATAAAATACAAACATTCATAACAAACACATTCAGATTATCAAATCACTGTTGTGCTGCAAGAAACATAACAGCGCACTTAAAGGGATTCTGAACCCAAATTTTTTCTTTCATGATTCAAATTCAGCAACTTTCTAATTTACTTCTATTATCAATTTTTCTTCGTTCTCTTGCTATCTTTATTTGAAAAAGAAGGCATCTAAGCTAAGGAGCCAGCAAATTTTTGGTTCAGAACTATGGACATCACTTGTTTATTGGTGCTGTCCAATCAGCAAGGACAACCCAGGTTGTTCACCAAAAATGGGCCGGCATCTAAACTTACATTCTTGGTTTTCAAATAAACATACCAAGAGAATAAAGAAAATTTGATAATAGCAGTAAATTAGAAAGTTGCTTAAAATTGCATGCTCTATCTGAATCACAAAAGAAAAAAATTGGGTTCAGTGTCCCTTTAAACAGTATGCTAGAACAGAGATAGAAGCAAGTGTGAGAGCAGGGGGAGATTATATTGAATCAGCACTCTAGTGCGTTTGCTATTCAGCAAGGACCATTCCATAACCATAGCGGTTTGTGAATAGCAACAGTACTGCATGCAAGAAAGCTAAGCAGGAACAAGTCTTTATCAATTTCATGCTTTTATGTATTTTAATCTATATGATAATCTGAATGTGTTTTTTATGGATATCTGTATTTTATATGTTGTAAAATTTATATTTTTCTAATTCTCAGTCCGATTTAAAATTAAGCTTATTTTTAGCACAACTTTTCTGCAGTTTGTGAGTAAACCTGTACCGCAATGACTCAAAAAATGCTTAATAAAAAAAATATGTATTTTTTTAATTATTCTTGTATGTAGATATCCGTTCCAATACAATGCACTTTCCTAAAAAGGTTTGTTACAGTTTTTATGAGATCTGAATTTCATTAATTATTTTTACATACGTTTCTTTTAGGCACAAAGATATGTTCCATAAAATGGGTCTTTTTGGTTACGCATACAATCAAGAACCCAGTTAAGATCAGAAAGTTGAGGGTTTGAACAATATATTTTAATATTTAAATTCTTGTAAGAATTTATCTTTTACATTTTTATAATAATTAGCTGCCATGTTGTAACTTAGGTTACCTTCTCTGCTGTGGCCAATTAGGGACAGTTATAAATAGGTCACTAGAGTGTGCAGCCAATGGTTGTGTGGAATATATCAGTGTTCTGCACTTCCATTTCTAACAGGAACTGAAATGCTCACAATTTCAGAATGGAATTACAGGAAAAGGTACAAAATAAATAATGAAAGTATATTGTAGAGTTTTTTTTATGTGTGGAATTTATCATTTTATCTTGTCATCTCAAAGTGTTTAATGTCCCTTTAAAATGATTGTTTTTCACCGCAAATATTAAACTTTAATATGTTAATATATGAAACAGAATTTAATGGTAGATAAAAACCAAAAGGCCCATCATGTCTACCAATATTACATGTTACAGTTTTCTTAGGATATGCATGTCCTAGGCATTTTTTTTATTATTTTACAGTCCCTGTGTTCACCACTTCTATTGGATGTTTATTTCATGAACCCGCTACCCTTTCTGAAAAAATAAAATAAATGCCTCCTCACAATTTGCCTGAATCTGCTATCCTCTAATTTAAGATTGCGACACCTTGTTTTGCCATTTCTTTTTGTGTGTAAAATGCTTTCGTTGCTTTGCATGTAATGAGTCTATCTCATATATTAGTTTCACCTTTTAAGTTGCATTAGTCAAATAAATGAACTTTTGCACGATAGTCTAATTTTTCGAGTTTCACCTGTATATCTGATGGTTTCTATCATGTTACCTCTAAACTATACATATTTAGATCTTTTGGTATTTGAGCATTTTATATTTTAGACCATGTACCATTTTAGTAGCCCTCATTTGTACAGTTTCCAGTTTAATTTGTACCCTTCTGGAGACCATTGTACACAGTATTTCAGATGAGGCCTAACTAGTGATCTGTAAAGTGGCATAAAAGCCTTGCTCTTTCTGCTACTAATACCTCTCCGAATGCAACCAAGTATTCAGCTCGCCTTACTGGTTGATTTGCTGCATTGTGTACCAAATAATAATTCCCAATCAGGAGGCTCCTATTTTGCTTTACTTCCTTTACTTGAAATCTCCAGCAGTAAAGACATAAAAAAATTGAAACAAACTAAAAGCCCCTCAACCAACGGGGGCACAGCAACCATAGTATCTCTCTCTCTCTCTCAAAAGAAGGACTTGACAGGCTCAGAAAAGTCAAAAATAGTGAGATATCTTGCAGAGGGATGCAGCACTCTTAAAATTGCAAAGCTTCTGAAGCGTGATCATTGAACAATCAAGCTTTTCATTCAAAATAGTCAACAGGGTCGCAAGAAGCGTGTGGAAAAACCAAGGCGCAAAATAACTGCCCATGAACTGAGAAAAGTCAAGCGTGCAGCTGCCAAGATGCCACTTGCCACCAGTTTGCCCATATTTCAGAGCTGCAACATCAATGGAGTGCCCAAAAGCACAAGGTGTGCAATACTCAGAGACATGGCAAAGGTAAGAAAGGCTGAAAGACGACCACCACTGAACAAGACACACAAGCTGAAACGTCAAGACTGGGCCAAGAAATATCTTAAGACTGATTTTTCTAAGGTTTTATGGACTGATGAAATGAGAGTGAGTCTTGATGGGCCAGATGGATGGGCCCGTGGCTGGATTGGTAAAGGGCAGAGAGCTCCAGTCCGACTCAGACGCCAGCAAGGTGGAGGTGGAGTACTGGTTTGGGCTGGTATCATCAAAGATGAGCTTGTGGGGCCTTTTCGGGTTGAGGATGGAGTCAAGCTCAACTCCCAGTCCTACTGCCAGTTTCTGGAAGACACCTTCTTCAAGCAGTGGTACAGGAAGAAGTCTGCATCCTTCAAGAAAAACATGATTTTCATGCAGGACAATGCTCCATCACACGCGTCCAAGTACTCCACAGCGTGGCTGGCAAGAAAGGGTATAAAAGAAGAAAATCTAATGACATGGCCTCCTTGTTCACCTGATCTGAACCCCATTGAGAACCTGTGGTCCATCATCAAATGTGAGATTTACAAGGAGGGAAAACAGTACACCTCTCTGAACAGTGTCTGGGAGGCTGTGGTTGCTGCTGCACGCAATGTTGATGGTGAACAGATCAAAACACTGACAGAATCCATGGATGGCAGGCTTTTGAGTGTCCTTGCAAAGAAAGGTGGCTATATTGGTCACTGATTTGTTTTTGTTTTGTTTTTGAATGTCAGAAATGTATATTTGTGAATGTTGAGATGTTATATTGGTTTCACTGGTAAAAATAAATAATTGAAATGGGTATATATTTGTTTTTTGTTAAGATGCCTAATAATTATGCACAGTAAGAGTCACCTGCACACACAGATATCCCCCTAAAATAGCTATAACTAAAAACAAACTAAAAACTACTTCCAAAACTATTCAGCTTTGATATTAATGAGTTTTTTGGGTTCATTGAGAACATGGTTGTTCAATAATAAAATTAATCCTCAAAAATACAACTTGCCTAATAATTCTGCACTCACTCCCTGTATATATATATATATATATATATATATATATATATATATATATATATATATATATATATATATATATATATATATATATATATATATATATCAGACAATCCCCTTCCACTTCCTCTTTCTTTACTGCTCCAGCAGAAAGGTGATGTGATTTATTACTCAAATTATTGATTACAGTTTATCCTTTATTCTTTTTCTCTTTACAATTGCTCATTTAATGAGTGGACTTATTTTCTATCTATATTTTCGTCTCTACTATTACAACTTCTGAAAATTGTATCCTTAGTTTTGTTTAACGTTTTTCTAAGCGTTTTTTTTTTTCTTCTACCGCTTTTCCGATTTCATCGCTATCCATTTAGGATTCTTATCCACTTTACAAAGGATTGTATTGTTTATTGTGTTCTTTATATACTGTATATGAATTTTGCCAATTCTAATTTGTATATACCGCATTTTAAGTAACTCACAAGTGACTTTTCTTGTATAATCTTACGGCCTCCATCTTGGATCACGTGACGCAGCGCAACATTTTTGCGCATCGTCACGTGACCGCGGCCATTTTTTTTTATATTTTTGCTACGATTGCACCCTTTGCAATCTGGTGCAATCCTCCCTCATTTTACTACATTTCTTAGAATATTTGCTTCATTTTATTCTAGATAAATTTATCGTTTGGCTATTTGTGAATATTTTGCATTTGTATGTTTATTAACAGGTGTCATAATCCCTGCGCTTTTGTCATACGGAGCTACCCTTATTACTAGATCAATACCAATCTGAAAATGTATCCTTTGCTAAATATAATTATAATACCTTTCATTATTATTATTTATATTACGGTTTTATTATAACATTATTTCAGTAGTGTTGGTAAACATTGCGGTACTAAAACGAGCTCCACTGCAGGCTAATACATTACTCCTGATAATCCTTAATACTTATTCAGATTTATCATGTCTGATTCAGAACAACCTCAGGACATACAGTCCATGATTTCAGACTCAGTTGCAAACGCCATATCATCCGCTATGGGTGACATGCCAGACCTGGTAAAAAAATATATTACAAGAGTTTTTTCAAGATCAATTAGATACTGATCAACCTAAAAAAAAAATCTAAAAAGACACACAATCTGGAGAGCAACCCCTCTTCCAGTGATAATTTGACTGCCATGAAACCTCTACAGAGGAAATGCCCATAAATCCATCTATGGATAAAGAATATTACCCAGAGGACTATTTGTCTGAGGAGTCAGACCACGACCCCTCTAATGATGTTATACCTATACTAGAGAACCCAAAGATTACGGATAATGCTATTTTAGACCCCCTGGGACAACCCATGTTTGATCCGGATAATTTGAGGCACCCTAGGTCCTCTGAATGGTCCCCTGCCCCACATACTACCAAATTCAAAATTTCTACAATATTGGTTACGCAAGCCCTTGTCTAATTCGGCCAGATTTAAACTACGGGCTGAATGTCCCTGTACTATTCTCCCAGACAAAGAAGCCCATACCCCAGAGTTTGACCCTAATATAGTCACTTTCTTGACCAGAAGTGGTAGAGACCCTAGAAGGTGCATTGACAAATCACTAAAGTCCACCCAGGATAAACTCCTGGATCTAGTAGGACCGCTGACTCAAATACTTCAATTAGCAGACAATGCTATTCTATCTTCTCAGTTACTAGATCCCAAATAAAAAAAGAGTGGGCGCAAAGGACAATATGTCTTCTAGGAAATACAAATGTGTCTCTATCCATAGAACGCCACAGGGCGGCTCTATCTCGCCACAACCATAAATTGGCAGAAATAGCCCGCTCAGAAGGAGGCTCTGCAGCAAAAGGGCTGTTATTCGGTGAATCATTTATTAGGGAACTTAGCCGTTATGTTTCGGCTTTCATGACTCTTGACAGGGCCCAATCCAATGTCAGAAGGGTCCTATACGCCCAACGCAGTGTTTTTGCCAGGGCTGGCAGGTTCAGGAACCGCCTGTCCAGCCGTGCTAACTTCAGAGGTTCCTTCAGGCAAACATACAGAACACTTCAGATTAGACCGCTCTTCCCCACTAGGGGTAGAAACTTCAGAAATAGAGGTGCCTCTCGACGGCTGCAAATGCACCCAGCAGGGCTGGAACCAGGAACTTTACCCCTTATTGTTTTCAACAAAAAGTTAGGGGGCAGACTTGACCATTATATTTCAACATGGTCAGCAGTTACATCAGACCCATGGGTACTTCCGATGGTACAGGGTTTCCAACTTGAATTTGCCCAATTCCCATCCCAACCCTATCCACCAAACCCCATTCCATTTCCACCACAAATGCAGCGTCTGATAGATTCAGAACTAAACCAGTGATGCCAAAAGGGTGCTATAGAGGAATCCATCTCTTAGGGGTTCATCAGTAACATGTTTATAGTCAAAAAGAAAGATGGAGGTGCCCATCCGGTCATAAATTTAAAGGAACTCAATCGATTCCAAATATACAGACATTTCAAGATGGAGGGCATCCATCGCCTCAGAGACATTAACCAATTGAACGGTTGGATGGTCTGCCTAGACCTAAAGGATGCTTATCTAACAGTCCCAATGCACAAGTCATTTTGCCACTATCTTCAGTTCCTCTGGCAAGGTCAAACTTGGCAATTCACCTGCCTTCCCTTTGGTCTCAGTTCGGCACCCTGGTGCTTCACGAAGATCATAGGACTGGTTGCAGCCTTATTCAGATCCAGAGGAATTCGCCTAATCTTATATCTAGATGATATTCTCATTCTAGCCCAGGACAAATCCATCCTGTTGCAACACCTCTCAACCACAGAAACTCTCCTACAAAATCTAGGATTCGCAATAAACTTAGAAAAGTCTTGTACCTCTCCTTCCCAGTCCATGGAGTTTCTGGGGTTTTCAGTGGATTCTCTATACGCCTCCCTGGCTCTCCCACTGACCAAATTACCAACCATTCACAAAGAACTCAGTTCTACCCTAAATAAATGACACATTTCTCTTCGTCTTCTGGCCAGAATCATAGGTCTCCTCTCAGCCTCAATCCAGGCAATTTTCCCCGGCCCGCTTTATTACAGAACCATGCAGAGACTCAAACACTCATCTCGTCCAAAATCCCTCTTATTCACAATCCATTGCCCTGACCCAAGAGGTCAAACAAGAAATGTCATGGTGGCTTCACAACATGAAAGCATGGAATGGCAGGGCTATTTTCGGGTCCCTTCGGGACTTTATAATAGAATCCAATGCCAGCCTTCTAGGCTGGTGAGCATCTTGCAATTTCCAGTCCACAGGAGGGAAATGGATTCGGGAAGAATACTCCCTCCATATCAATTGTCTGGAGCTCATTGCAGGTTCCTTTGCAATTCGCTCCTTCGCAAATTATTTGACGAATTGCTGTGTCCTCCTCCACATGGACAACATATCAGCAGTTCAATACATCAACCACCTAGGTGGCACCAGATCACAGACCCTGTCCTCTTTGGCAAAACAATTTTACCAGTTCTGCTTCGATCGCAGAATATCAGTGATAGCGGAATACTTACCAGGTGAGTCCAACGTCGTAGCGGATTGGTTTTCTCGCCATTGGAGAGATGTGAGCGACTGGCACCTTCACAAATCTGTATTTCTCCATGTTCAATCCCTCAGGGGCCCTTTATCCCTGGACCTTTTCGCCTCCAGGACCAACACTCAACTCCCAGCCTATTTCAGTTGGCTCCCGGACCCAGGGGCAATAGCCTCGGATGCCTTCCTCCAAGCCTGGCCTCCCGAAGGGAGTTATGCCTTTCCCCCCTTTTCCATGATTCCCAGAGTGATTCTCCACACGAGGAGACTGCAGATTTGGCTGATCCTGATCACTCCTCATCCCAAGTCTGGTTTCCAGACCTTCTGGAATGCTCAGTTCTTCCCCCCCTGGCCCTAAATCACTGGCAGGACCTTCTCACAAACTCACGGGGGTCTCCTCACCCCCTAATCCTCAACAACAGCCTCCAATTGCTGGCATGGACGATTTCCAGGGTCCCTGGGACTCCTTTGGCCTTTCGGGCCCAGCTTAAGAGCTCCTACAAGACTCTTGAGCCCCGGGAACTAGAAGATCTTACCTGGCAGCCTGGTCAGTATGGCTATGCTGATGTATGGCAGAACGTGCCGATCCCTATTCTGCCCCTGTTACTATGATAGCAAACTTTCTTGCTCATCTTTTTGAACAAGGGAAAGCATTTCGCTCTATTAGCGTCTTCAGATTAGCCATCTCAGCTGCTCACTATCTGGTAGAAGGTTTCCCAGTGGGTAAGCACCACCTCATTTGCCGCATTCTGAGGGGAATAAGATTAAAGATTCCCCCACAAACCAGGTAAAAATATCTCTGGGATGTTTCCCTTCTGTTCTCCTTCTTTAGATCTTGGCCTCAGAATCCTCAACTGTCCCTTAAGCAGTTATCAGCAAAATTGGCTGTTCTCCTCTGTCTACTCTCTTTTCGCAGAGTCTCAGATGTACAGGCTCTGGACAGAGATGGGTCTCATTTTTCCCCTGAAGGGGTTCTTTTCTCCATTCATAGACGCACAAAAACTTTTTCCTCTGAGATTTCCTATCCATACTTGGAGGAGGAGCCTCAATTGTGTGTAGCGGCATGTCTCAAAGAATAACTATCTCAAACTGTTCCTATAGCTACCTCGGGCAAGGGTCCTCTCTTGATCTCTTATGTTCATCCTATTAAGCCAGTCTCAGCTCCCTCTATAGCAAGATGGGTACAATGGATCATGTCTTTGGTTCTGGTCCCTAAGTCTTTTGGGGCTCATTCACTAAGGGGAGCATCAGCTTCTAGAGCTTTCTTTTTAGGCTGCTCTCTCCAGGACCTTCTGACAGCCGCCGATTGGTCATCAGACTCTGTATTTCAAAAGTTTTATTTTAAACCTAAATCTCATGCAGCTCTGACTCTATTAGACATGTAGCTTTAAAAAAGCAAAATAGGAGCCTCCAGTCTTGTAATAAAATGAAGATTATGTTAGCCTTGGTGACACAATAGTCACAATTTTATTAAAGACAGGAGGCGATTATTTTGCCCACCCTTTGTTTCTCTTCCCAAAAAAATAATAATACATTTTTTTTTTTTGTGTAAATTGTTATATTCTTGACTTTATCCTATTGTCCTGTTTGATTTATTCATTAATTATAACTAGAATATTATGCAGTGTTTCTCATTTCATTTTCAGTATAACCTGTCTCTCTTCATGAGGTTTGGATGCGAATACGTATTGGATTCCTGAATCCTATCGTCAACTCTGGTCCCGCTCAGTTGTGCAGTTAAGCGTTCTGTTTGGATAATCATCAGTTCTGGATGTCGTTTGGATCCAGTAAAGAAAGAGGAAGTGGAAGGGGATTGTCTGATATATATAAATATATATATACTATGGTTTCTGTGCCCCCATTGGTTGAGGGGCTTTTACTTTGTTTCAATGTTTTTATGTCTTTACTGCTGGAGATTTCAAGTAAAGGAAGTAAAGCTAAATACTCGCCTCTTGTCTTTAATAAAATTGTGACTATTGTGTCACAAAGGCTAACATAATCCTCATTCCCCAATGTAATCTAAAATACATTCTTAAAATGCTTCCTAAATAATTATTACATATTTAAAATGAAAAAAAGAATTCAAAAGTATTATTGTTATGCACTCTTAACACATGATGAAAGCCCTAAGGCGCGAATAGATTTGATAAAACACTTTAGCATTTAATCACAAGGTAGATAGTATATATCGGACCTTCATCATTCAACATTATCATTTTAATAAACAAAGTTATAATACTTCAGAAGCCTGTCAAACATGAGTTGCTGTTTTAACCCTTGGCAAAGAAAGTGCAGAACAAACTGAAGCTCCTGGGAAAAATAGCATCCGGCATAAGAAATATGAATTTTATTATAGCTGCCAAAAAGGACACATGTCATTTCTACACTGCAGACCAATAAGCCGTAAATTATACTCTAAAAGGTGAAAATATAGGATGTATTTCAGTGCTGACAGTTATGCCATACAAATCAATGTTTTACATAGTTCTTATAGAATTAACTGAAAATCGCCCATTTCCAAACAGCAAACAGTATATTTAACCTTATATGACTGAAAGAAAATCCAAGTAAAATAAGATTTTTCTCCCTTGTGGTCCTTTAAAGTGGGATTTATGCATCTGCTTAGGCTAAAATAGAGGGTGTTATTTAAAGGGGAAAAAAATAAGACAACATTATTTAATAGGAAACAATACTTTCGAGAAAGCAGTAAAACAGGAATGTAAATCTGACATGAGCACTCTGTAAAACAAACTCTTCGTCAACAAAAATACTCGTACATCAAATGGAAAATGTTTTCATACAACATATCGACAAACATGTTATCAACAGATGTGTAAATATGAAAACAATTATATTATTTTTATAAATCAGATACTCACAGAACTACTTTGGATACAACTGGACCTAATGCCAAAGGCGAAGGCTCATAATTATTAAAAAAACAAACTCTCCTATGCTGAGGTGAAGCATGAAAGTAAATTAATTGCGGGTCATGATGCTCACATTATGTAAAGAGATCTCGACCCTCATGTGATATTAAGAATAACTGTGTTGTATGCCTGCTGCCACGTAAGGCTCAGTTACTTAGGGCTTCAACCCTGATATTTTGGATGAGGCCCAAATGGGTTTAAAATAAATAAATAAATAAATAAATAAATAAATAAATAAATAAATATATATATATATATATATATATATATATATATATATATATATATACAGGGAGTGCAGAATTATTAGGCAAATGAGTATTTTGACCACATCATCCTCTTTATGCATGTTGTCTTACTCCAAGCTGTATAGGCTTGAAAGCCTACTACCAATTAAGCATATTAGGTGATGTGCATCTCTGTAATGAGAAGGGGTGTGGTCTAATGACATCAACACCCTATATCAGGTGTGCATAATTATTAGGCAACTTCCTTTCCTTTGGCAAAATGGGTCAAAAGAAGGACTTGACAGGCTCAGAAAAGTAAAAAATAGTGAGATATCTTGCAGAGGGATGCAGCACTCTTAAAATTGCAAAGCTTCTGAAGCGTGATCATCGAACAATCAAGCGTTTCATTCAAAATAGTCAACAGGGTCGCAAGAAGCGTGTGGAAAAACCAAGGCGCAAAATAACTGCCCATGAACTGAGAAAAGTCAAGCGTGCAGCTGCCAAGATGCCACTTGCCACCAGTTTGGCCATATTTCAGAGCTGCAACATCACTGGAGTGTCCAAAAGCACAAGGTGTGCAATACTCAGAGACATGGCCAAGGTAAGAAAGGCTGAAAGACGACCACCACTGAACAAGACACACAAGCTGAAACGTCAAGACTGGGCCAAGAAATATCTCAAGACTGATTTTTCTAAGGTTTTATGGACTGATGAAATGAGAGTGAGTCTTGATGGGCCAGATGGATGGGCCTGTGGCTGGCTTGGTAAAGGGCAGAGAGCTCCAGTCCGACTCAGACGCCAGCAAGGTGGAGGTAGAGTACTGGTTTGGGCTGGTATCATCAAAGATGAGCTTGTGGGGCCTTTTCGGGTTGAGGATGGAGTCAAGCTCAACTCCCAGTCCTACTGCCAGTTTCTGGAAGACACCTTCTTCAAGCAGTGGTACAGGAAGAAGTCTGCATCCTTCAAGAAAAACATGATTTTCATGCAGGACAATGCTCCATCACACGCGTCCAAGTACTCCACAGTGTGGCTGGCAAGAAAGGGTATAAAAGAAGAAAATCTAATGACATGGCCTCCTTGTTCACCTGATCTGAACCCCATTGAGAACCTGCGGTCCATCATCAAATGTGAGATTTACAAGGAGGGAAAACAGAACACCTCTCTGAACAGTGTCTGGGAGGCTGTGGTTGCTGCTGCATGCAATGTTGATGGTGAACAGATCAAAACACTGACAGAATCCACGGATGGCAGGCTTTTGAGTGTCCTTACAAAGAAAGGTGGCTATATTGGTCACTGATTTGTTTTTGTTTTGTTTTTGAATGTCAGAAATGTATATTTGTGAATGTTGAGATGTTATATTGGTTTCACTGGTAAAAATAAATAATTGAAATGGGTATATATTTGGTTTTTGTTAAGTTGCCTAATAATTATGCACAGTAATAGTCACCTGCACACACAGATATCCCCCTAAAATAGCTATAACTAAAAACAAACTAAAAACTACTTCCAAAACTATTCAGCTTTGATATTAATGAGTTTTTTGGGTTCATTGAGAACATGGTTGTTGTTCAATAATAAAATTAATCCTCAAAAATACAACTTGCCTAATAATTCTGCACTCCCTATATATATATATATATATATATATATATATATATATATATATATATATATATATATATATATATATATACACATATATATACACATATATATATATACACACATACATATATATATACACACACACACACACATATATACACAAACACATACATAGTCATGGCCAAAATATTGGCACCCCTGCATTTCTGTCAGATAATGTACCACTTCACCCAGAAAATTGTTGCAATTACAAATGTTTAGTAATTCTCATGTTTATTTCTTTTGTTTGTATTGGTATGACACAAAAAGTGGAGAGAAAAAAAGCCAAATCTGGCAAACTCCACTCAAAACTCCAAATATGGACTGGACAAAATTATTGGCACCCTCAATTTAATTTGGTAGCACACCCCTTGGAAAAAAACTGAAATCAATCACTTCCTGTAACCATCAATAAGTTTCTCACACCTCTCTACTGGAATTTTGGACCACTTTTCTTTTCACCAACTGCTCCAGGTCTCTCATATTGGAAGGGTTCCTTATCCCAACTGCTGATTTGAGATCTCTCCACAGGTGCTCTATGGGATTGAGATCTGGACTCATTGCTGGCCAGTTCAGTACTCTCCAGTGCTTTGTCTTAAACCATTTCTGGGTGCTTTTTGACGTGTGCTTTGGGTCATTGTCCTGCTGTAAGACCCATGACCTCTGACGGAGACCCAACTTTCTGACACTGGGCCCTACATTTTACCACAGAATTATTTGGTAGTCTTCAGATTTCTAATGCCATGCACAGTAAACAGTAGAATGATGGGCTTTACCAAAAAGTTGTAATTTAATTTCATTCACACATTCTCCCAAAAGGATTTTGGCTTCCTCGGGTAAGTTTTGGCAAACTCCAATCTAGCTTTTTTATGTTTCTGTGTCAGCAGTGGGGTCCTCCAGTGTCTCCTACCATAGCATCCCTTTTCATTCATATGGCGACGTATAGTGCAAGCTGACACATTTGTACCCTGTGCCTGAAGGTCAGCTTTAATTTGTCTGGAAGTTGATCATGGTTCTTTATCCACCTATCGAACAATCCTTCATTGCAATCTTTGATCAATTTTTCTCTTTCGTCTAGGGAAATTAGCTACATTGTCATGGGCTGTAAACATCTTGACAATGTTGGACACAGGAACATTAAGATCTCTGGAGATGGACTTGTAACCTTGAGATTGTCCATGCTTTTCCACAATTTTTGTTCTCAAATCGTCAGACAATTCTTTGCTGCTCTTTCTCTTCTCCATGCTCAGAGTGGCAAACAGAGACACACAACAGAAAGGTTAAGTCAATTTTCACAATTTTAACTGGTTGCTGGTGTGTTTTCTATATAGTAAGCACCTGTTAATTGATACATGTGAGTTTAATTATAAATTACAGGAGCATCACAAACTTGCAATGCAATTATTTCTTACAATTTTGAGAAGGTGCCAATAATTTTGTCCAGTCCATTTTTTTAGTTTTGCATGGAATGTGTCAGATTTGGCTTTTTTCTCTCCACTTTTTTGTATCATATCAATACAAACAAAAGAAATAAACATTTGTAATTGCAACAATTTTCTGGGCGAAGTGGTGCATTATCCGACAGAAATGCAGGGGTGCCAATATTTTTGGCCATTACTTTATATATCAGGGCTCAAATTTTCAACTTACCCAATAGCTTTTGGCTATGGCGAGTGGATATTTAATGGAAAATTAACGGTGGCTAGTGAAAGTTAGTGAGTGAATGTTAAATCCACATTCACTCACTGTCAGAAGTCTGGTGGTGTGTTGTAAGTAGCAAAGTTAGCACATTGTATTTCCAAAATGAACACTCTTATTGCAGCCCTGACAAACACAGAATTTGGGCTATTTGCTAAAAAATATTATCTAAAGGGATATTATATATCCATGAAAAGGCAAAGATATGTTATATTCCTCTAGGGCAGTAGCAGGGGGAAGTGTGCTCCAGGCCTTGCACACAAAAACCCCCTGGGTCTTGCACCTTAGAGGAACATGTAATCTCATTTGAGGCAGAATTTCACTTTTTAAATGAAAGATTGCACATTCCCCTAGTATGATTGCTGAGATATATGGGTAGATTTATCATAATACGAGCAGACATGATACGATGTAGCGCATACGCTGTTGGCATTTATCATTGCACCAGCAGTTCTTGTGAACTGCTGGTGCAATGCCGCCCCCGGCAGATTTGCGGCAGGGGGTGTCAATCAACCCGATCGTATTCCATTGGGTCGATTCTTGTCCGCTGCCTCAGAGCAGGTGGACAAGTTCATAACTTCTGTTTCCGCGCGCGGAAACAGAGCTTGATAAATCGGCCCCATAGGCTCAACAACCTACCTCCCACACAGCAAGCATTGCAGACAATCTTAAAGGAATAGTCTAGTCAAAATTAAACTTTCATGATTCAGATAGAGCATGCAATTTTAAGCAACTTTCTAATTTACTCCTATTATCAATTTTTCTTCGTTCTCTTAGTATATTTATTTGAAAAAGTAAGAATGTAAGCTTAGGAGCCGGCCCATTTTTGGTTCAGAACCTGGGTAGAGCTTTCTGATTGGTGTCTAAATGTAGCCACCAATCAGCAAGTTCTATCTAGGTGCTAAACCAAAAATGGGCTGTCTCCTAAGGTTACATTCAAATAAAAATACCAAGAGAACAAAGAAAAATTGATGAGGAGTAATTAGAAAGTTGCTTACAATTGCCTGCTCTATTTGAATCATGAAAGTTTAATTTTGAATAGACTATTCCTTTAACTATGGCTAGTTCCTCACTGCATGCAAAGACATCACCATGACAAAACCAAATGGATACTAAGAATGTGGAGAGTAGTGCATAGGGAGGACAAAGATATGTTGCTGCCACCCTTCCCACCCAAGGAGTCAAAAGATTATCTATAATCTTTTATAACTAGTATCCAGATGTAAGGGTTATTTCATAAGTCATTGCAATTCGATAATCTATATTTCTAATTTCCGGAATTAACAGTAGTTTAAGATGACATTATTATTATTTTTTGTAAAAGCAGGGATATTTAATGACACAGTTGTACTTTATATAAACTGAAAACTTTAGTTCTGCTCTATCAGCCCTTCCCAATGTTGAACTTATTATCCTAAGGACAAGTCACCTTTTCTCATATTTGCTAGCATCTTGGGGAGATTTCCAAAGTGTTTTGAATTTCCATTTGCAAACACTTGGCCAAAATCATGCTTATTGGAAACATTACTAAAAATAATAACTTATTTAGATTTTTGGTACACAGAAAATCACTTTCTTGAAAAAAAAAAGATAATCACCCTGGACATCATCACAACATATTGAAATATACACAAAGTAACTAAGTTAAAGGGACAGTATACACCAATTTTCATTTAACTGCGTGTAATAGACACTACTATAAAGAATAATATGAACAGACACTGATCTAAAAACCAAGTATAAAACCTTTTAAAAGCTTACTTAAAAGCTACCAATGTAGCACTGTTAGTGAGGTTAGGCTGGAATACCCAGTGAAATGGGCTGAGGGCAGACCCTATGAGAAGAACAATTATAAAAATAGGAGCAAGCTGAAGTATGTATACATCAGTATACATCTAAAACGTTGGGGGCTTGGTTAGGAGTATAAAAATCATCAAGTTATTTAAAAATAAGCAAAACTTTACACTGTTACAAAATACCACACGATGGGCTATATAAATGGATCATCTACAAAACATTTATGCAAAGGAAAATCTAGTGTACAATGTCCCTTTAAGGCACTTATACGGAGAGAGAGAAAAAAGAAAGAAACATTACAAGCTTATCATTACTTATTTTAGAGGGCAGTTGTACAGGGAACTGGAAGCACTAAATATGAAGTAGGTGTAATAATAATTTATAAAGTACTGAAGATACTGGGCATTTAATGTATGAATAAGGTTGCACTCCTGTCCTATCTTTGAGATCCATTTAGTAAATTAAATATCCATAGGTGTACAACAGAATTTAGCCTGAATTAAGTATCCTATCAAAATGATTTTATCTGGGATTATATTATAATTAAAATTCACTTGATAATACAAACAGAATAAAAAGCTTAAAATAAGCATGCTGCCTAATTAATATGTTGATCCCTAGTCTGACCTTGTATTGTACAATCTGTTATTATGCAAAGTCCTATATATCATCTGTCCCTTTTCCTGGTTTACTTCAAGAAAACAGACAGCTGCAACACTATCTGCCTGTTCAACCTGAATACCATCTGAATTTAATTGTAGCACACAGCTTGATGTGGTGCTGGGTTGTTAGAAGCCAAACTATTGCACTATACTAATCTACAAATGCACAAACCTGCCAACGCAGACCTGAAAAACTGGGGTTGTGTCTGTCTGGATGCTTGACGGGCTTGCAGGAAATATGATTAATGAGAGAGGTATAATGATATTGGGAACCCGATTAGCACCACAAAAAGGTCACAGATCAAAGTGGTATGAATTTCAAGCGCTGCAATCATTACACATAATCTGTGGGCTCAAAGAGCTAAACTGGGAAGTCACAGACAAATATGTCATCTAGGAGCAAAAGACACGTAGACAAGAAATATTTTTAAGAAAGATGCAAGCACATTCATTTGAAGAGCAGCAGGCATTCTGCATAATTTCTTCTTTCGCAAAGGATGCTAAAGAAAGCTGCTTTTATTTAATGTTGTTTGCTTGCACTTAGCATGGCCTTCCCAGGAAAAAAAGCTTTTTAATTACATGCTGAATTGAGAGATCATGTTTTGCTGATGAAGCAAATGCACAAATATATAATAGGGCAGATTTGCCAAGCAGAAGTGTTCTTCAAATATCTATATTTACAGAAATGCCTGGGATAGATGCAATTTTACTGATTGAATAAGGGTTGTGTCGAGAACCCCCCCCCCCAGAAAACTTTCCAAAATAAAGGGAAATGGATATCTGCATCACTACACAGAGAACATGGTGTCTTGGTTAACTGTAGGTACTACAGGACAGACTTATTGTACTTTACAAATTTTCAGGGATAAGAAGTCTAACGCCTAGATTACGAGTCTTGCGTTAGCCTTAAAAAGCAACGTTGAGAGGTCCCAACGCTGCTTTTTAACGCCTGCTGGTATTACGAGTCTTGCAGGTACAGGTGTACCGCTCACTTTTTTTCCCGTGACTCAAGCATACTGCAAATCCACTTATGTAAATTGCGTATCCTATCTTTTCAATGGGATTTTCCTAATGCCGGTATTACGAGTCTTGGAAAAAGTGAGCGGTACAGCCTCTCCTGTCAAGACTCCTACCGCATTTAAAAGTAATAACATAATTATCGCCGCCACTTTAATAAATATACTAACCCCTAAACCGCCGCACTCCCGCCTCACAAACACTAGTTACATTTTATTAACCCCTAATCTGCCGTCCCTAACATCGCCGACACCTACTTACAATTATTAACCCCTAATATGCCGCCCCAACGTCGCCGCCACTATAATAAAGTTATTAACACCTAAATCTAAGTCTAACCCTAACCCTAACACCCCCTAACTTAAATATAATTTAAATACATCTAAATAAATATTCCTATCATTAAATAAATTATTCCTTTTTTAAACTAAATACTTACCTATAAAATAAACCCTAAGCTAGCTACAATATAACTAATAGTTATATTGTAGCTAGCTTAGGATTTATTTTTATTTTACAGGCAAGTTTGTATTTATTTTAACTAGGTACAATAGTTATTAAATAGTTATTAACTATTTAAAATAGTTATTAAATAGTTATTAACTATTTAATAACTTCCTAGTTAAAATAAAGACAAATATACCTGTAAAATAAAACCTAACCTCAGTTACAATTACACCTAACACTACACTATAATTAAATAAATTAACTGCAATTAATTACAATAAAATAAAATAAACTGAAGTACGAAAAAAACACTAAATTACAGAAAATATAAAATAATTACAATTTTTTAAACTAATTACACCTAATCTAATCCCCCTAATAAAATAAAAAAGCCCCCCAAAATAAAAAAATCCCTACCCTATACTACAAATAGCCCTTAAAGGGGCTTTTTTGCGGGGCATTGCCCCAAAGTAATCAGCTCTTTTACCTGTAAAAAAAAGTACAATACCCACCCAACATTAAAATCCACCACCCACACACCCAACCCTAAAACCCACCGAACCCCCCCTTAATAAAACCTAACACTACCCCCTTGAAGATCACCCTACCTTGAGATGTCTTCACCCAACCGGGCAGAAGTGGTCCTCCAGACGGTCCGAAGTCTTTATCCTATCCGGGCAGAAGAGTTCCTCCAGACGGCCAGAAGTCTTCATCCAGGCGGCATCTTCTATCTTCATCCATCTGGAGCGGAGCGGGTCCATCTTCAAGACATCCGACGTGGAGCATCCTCTTCGTTCGACGGCGACTGGAACAATGACAGGTCCTTTAAATTATGTCATCCAAGATGGCATAGAATTCTATCAGCCAATCGGAATTAAGGTAGAAAGAATGCTATTGGCTGATCCAATCAGCCAATAGGATTGAGCTTGCATTCTATTGGCTGTTCCAATCAGCCAATAGTATGCAAGCTCAATCCTATTGGCTGTTCTAATCTGGAGGACCTCTTCTGCTCGGATAGGATGAAGACTTCGGACCGTCTGGAGGACCACTTCTGCCCGGTTGGGTGAAGACGTCTCAAGGTAGGGTGATCTTCAAGGGGGTAGTGTAAGGTTTTATTAAGGGGGTATTGGGTGGGTTTTAGAGTAGGGTTGGGTGTGTGGGTGGTGGGTTTTAATGTTGGGGGGGTATTGTACTTTTTTTTACAGGTAAAAGAGCTGATTACTTTGGGGCAATGCCCCGAAAAAGCCCTTTTAAGGGCTATTGGTAATTTAGCATAGGGAAGGGATTTTTTTATTTTGGGGGGCTTTTTTATTTTATTAGGGGGATTAGATTAGGTGTAATTAGTTTAAAAACATTGTAATTATTTTATTATTTTCTGTAATTTAGTTTTTTTTTTTTCCGTACTTTAGTTTAATTTAATTGTAATTAATTGTAGTTAAATTAGGTAATTTATTTAATTATAGTGTAGTGTTAGGTGTAATTGTAGCTTAGGTTTTATTTTACAAGTATATTTGTATTTATTTTAACTAGGAAGTTATTAAATAGTTAATAACTATTTAATAACTATTGTACCTAGTTAAAAGAAATACAAAGTTGCCAGTAAAATAAAAATAAATCCTAAGATAGCTACAATGTAACTATTAGTTATATTGTAGCTAGCTTAGGGTTTATTTTATAGGTATTTAGTTTAAAAAAGGAATAATTTATTTAATGATAGGAATATTTATTTAGATGTATTTAAATTACATTTAAGTTAGGGGGTGTTAGGGTTAGACTTAGATTTAGGGGTTAATAACTTTATTATAGTGGCGGCGACGTTGGGGCTGGCAGATTAGGGGTTAATAATTGTAGGTAGGTGTCGGCGACATTGTGGGCAGCAGATTAGGGGATAATAAATATAATATAGGGTTCGGCGATGTTGGGAGCAGCAAATTAGGGGTTCATAAGTATGATGTAGGTGGCGGTGGTGTCCGGAGCGGCAGATTAGGGGTTAATAATTGTAGGTAGGTGTCGGCAACATTGGGGGCAGCAGATTAGGGGTTAATAAATATAATGTAGGGTTTGGCGACGTTTGGAGCAGCAAATTAGGGGTTCATAAGTATGATGTAGGTGGCGGTGGTGTCCGGAGCGGCAGATTAGGGGTTAATAATATAAAGCAGGTGTTGGCTATGTCGGGGGCGGCAGATTAGGGGTTAATAAGTGTAAGATTAGAGATGTTTAGACTCGGGGTTCATGTTAGGGTGTTAGGTGTAGACATAAATTTTATTTCCCCATAGGAATCAATGGGGCTGCGTTAGAAACTGAACGCTGCTTTTTTTGCAGGTGTTAGGTTTTTTTTTTCAGCCGGCTCTGCCCCATTGATTCCTATGTGGAAATCGTGCATGAGCACGTTTTGCCAGCTTACCGCTACCGTAAGCAGCGCTGGTATTGAGGTGAGATGTGGAGCTAAATTCTGCTCTACGCTCAATTTTTTGCGGCCAACGCCGGGTTTCTAAAGACCCGTAATACCAGCGTTACTGTAGGTGAGCGGTAAGGAAAAACTGTGCGTTAGCACCGCACAGCATTACCGACAAAAACTCGTAATCTAGCCGTAAGTTTTCTTGCAATTTGTCACGTGTAAAAAATTTGTATGACTGTTTACAAAAAAAATTTAACGACAAATTATATATGACACAAACTTAATAGTACTGATTAGAATACGTATAAGGAATTTGAAAACATGGATTTTCGTGATGGCAAAAGAGCCTGATTTATCAGTTGCAGTAACACAGTATTAATATTTGTGAAGATAATAAAGCTCTTTTTGTTCTTTTACATTTGTTTGTCACACCTGCCTATAACGGTGCATTCTACAGGGAAGCATTTAAGCGCTGGCTGTGGATGGAACAACTATTTTACCTCATAGGGCACCTTTACAATATGTTCTCCCTCTCCAGTAATCCACTGTATATTATAAAACTATATTATTTCAGGTGGTCCTTTATGTAATAGTGGTGGTCAGCTAATGATTTGATGTCTATTTAACCTGTAGATTTATTGCTTGACAACTTGTTGAGCAGAATCTTATAAGGCGGCTCAGTTTATAGACAGATTAAAAGTTAGGGTCCCATCATAATCCTTTTTTTATTGAATGATTTTCTGCAAAATTCATCATTACAGTTTATGGGGATTTTTGTAGATAAATTGTTTGATAAAAGCTTCTACAATATTGTGAACAATACTAAAACATAGAAACACAGATTTTGACAGCAGATAAGAGCCATAGGCACAGCAAGTCAGCACGATATAAACTATAAAGTATCTACTTCATAGTAAAGCCTTATGCGTATCCCATGCATTCTTAAAGTCCCTCACAGTGTTTGTCATTACCACCTCTTGTGGAAGTTTATTCCATGAATCAAACACCCTTTCTATAAAGAAATGCTTCCGCGAATTACTCCTGAATCTACTACCCTTCAGCTTGAGATCATGATCCCTTGTACTTGAGTTTTTCTTTTTATGAAAAATACTCATAGCCTCAGCTTTACTAAGCCCTTTAATATACTTGAAAGTTGCTATCATATCACCCATTTCCCTTCTCTCCTCTAAGCTATACATATTTAGGTCATTGAGCCTCTCCTGGTACATTTTATTTTATAGACCATGTACCATTTTGGTAGCCCTCCTTTGCACAGATTTTAGTTTGTTTATATACTTATGGAGATATGGCCTCCAGAACTGCACACTATACTTGAGATGAGGCCTAACTAATGATCTGTAAAAGTTGCATAAGAACCTTACTATTTCTGATGCAAATACATCTAGCAATACATCCAAGCATTCTACTGGCTTTGCTCGCTGCAATACTACATTGTACATTTTTAAATCATCTGAAATAATATTTCCAAAATCCCTTTCCTCATTTGTAACAGTCAGAAAAGTGTCATCGGCCCCAATTTATCAAAGGTCTTGCGGACCTGATCAGACAGTGCGGATCAGGTCCGCAAGACCTCGCTAAATGCGGAGAGCAATACGCTCTCCGCATTTAACATTGCACCAGCAGCTCACAAGAGCTGCTGGTGCAACGCCGCCCCCTGCTGACTAGCGGCCAATCGGCCGCCAGCAGGGAGGCGTCAATCAACCCGATCGTATTCGATCGGGTTGATTTCCGGCGATTCCTGTCCGCCTGCTCAGAGCAGGCGGACAGGGTTATGGAGCAGCGGTCTTTAGACCGCTGCTTCACAACTTGTGTTTCTGGCGAGTCTGAAGACTCGCCAGAAACACGGCCCTTCAAGCTCCGTACAGAGCTTGATAAATATGGGCCATTGAGTCTGTAATTAACATTTGGATTTTTCTTCCCTAAATGCATAATTTTACACTTTGTAGTGTTAAACTTTAGATCACAGTCATTTGTCCAATCCTCCAATTTTTCTATATCACTTCTTATTTTGTCTACCACTCTGGAACATCTTACCCTATTACAAGTTTTTGTATCATCTGCAAACAGACATACTTTCCATCTAGCCCTTTGCTGACATCTCTGATAAATATGTTAAACAAAACAGGCCCCAGAACTGGCCCCTGAGGAACACCACTATTATCATCCCTCTCTGCTGAATGTATCCCATTTACTAAGACACTCTGTTCTCTATCCTTACACCAGCATTCTAAACCAGTACACAATTTTTTAGTCTAGACCAAGGAGATACAGTTTGCGAATAAGTTTGCTGTGAGAGACGGTGTCAAATGCTTGCTGAAATCTAGATATGCTACATCAACTGCTCCCCCCTGGTCTAATATTTTTATTACATAATCAAATAAGTAAATCATATAAGTCTGACATTATATCCCTTAGGTAAAGCCCTGCTTATTTTGGTCCTCTAAATTGTTTGTCTTTATGTAAGTCATAATTCAGTCTTTTAAGAGACTTTCCATTAATTTCCCTACCACTGAAGTTAAACTAACTGGCTTGTAATTATCAGATTCTTCCCTACTACCATTTATATGAAGAAGTACTAAATTTGCTATTCTCCAATACTCCTGTCAATAGTGACCGATTAAACAGATCAGTTCAGGGGGAAGTTAGCACTGATCGAAGTTCCTTTAAAACCCTTGAATGAATATTATCAAGATCCACTGAATTTTTTTACATTTATTTTTGATAATGCCAGCAAAATCTCACCCTATGTAAAAAGATTAGTGCTAAGCTATTTTCACAATCTATTGTGAAGAGACAACAGAAATAATCATTGAGACGGTCTGCAATTTGATTATCTACTTCTACTATTCTATCATCAACTGTTTGCAATTTTACTATTCCAATCTTAGTTTTTCTTCTTTCACTGATATATCTAAAGAGGGTTTTCTTTCCAATGGCATGAAGAGTCCACAAATCCATTCAATTACTAGTGGGAATTCAACTCCTAGCCACCAGGTGGAGGCAAAGAACACCCCAGCAAAGCCTTATGTATCCTCCCATTACCCACAATCCCCAGTCATTCTTTGCCTGCGTAACATTGGAGGTGATGTGCGAAGGTGTCTGAAGAAATCAAGTTGTTAATCCTTTAATGGGTACTTTTCCCTGCAAGCAAGGATTGGGGTTATGCTGTGTCCATGTAATTCTCTTTAGTAAGAGTAATGGTGGCTTTTAGCAGTTGGAAAACGGCAAGGAGGTTTTTTTCCCTATGTTTTACAGACTGTGCTATCTTCTCTTCCGCATGAGCTTTAACCTTCCTAATTAACTGCTTAGTCTTTTTTGTTGGAGTCTCCATATTTTCATATCATCATCTGATTGTGTGTGTCTGAAATTTTTATAAGCTATCTTTTTTGTCTTTACAGCATATGCTACTTATTTGGAAAACCATTTTGGTTTCCTTTCTTTCATTCATAGACTTGTCTAATACAGTGTGCGGTTGCATCTAAAAAATCCCCACTGTTCTTGAGCCCCTGTAATAAGAGTTTGCCCTTTTAACGAGTTTTTTTTTTTTTATAGGTATTCTCACCTACAGTCACATCTGAAACTATATCACGGTTTGTAAGTACTAAATCTAAAATAGCTTCCTTTCGAGTTGGTTTCTTAACTAAATGCTCAAGTGATCCCCCTTGCAAGGATTCAATAATATACCTGCTTCTAGCAGATCTAGCAAAAGGAATCTTCCAGTCTATATCTGGCAAATTAAAGCCCCCCATTACTATAACCTTACCCCTTTATGGTAGATATTTAAGTTACAGAAAGAGTTAAGAAACATTCATTTAATTTAATTAGGCCCGTTTCGCGCATGCTTAATGCAAATTTTATATTTCAGAGAGGGTTACATAGCAGTCTTATTACGAGAAGCTGCAACAGTATTGAATCCTGCAACAATTGTCTATACATTTGTAATAAGAGCATCTCTGTCTGGCATTCACTTTTAATAAAGTAAGTTCATAAGCATTGTAAATGTTTGACGCAATTGTCTATTGACATTGAATGAAATTTTGAAGGAGCAAAAGCATAAATTAAATTTAGTATGTGATCGTTAATAAAACGTTCTAAATAATATGTTGTCTCTATAAGTAGTATAAGATAATTACATTTCAAAATACATTGAACTGCATATGCATACTTACACTGTTTGTCAAAATAACTGTCTGTAACATGTAACGAAGGAACGGAAAAAGCAGCTACTATCTGTCTCATACAATATAGTAATGAATAAATATGGATATTCATCCAACACTATGTTGCCGAGATGAATGACACATGCACTGTAATACACACAGGACGGGATTACCGCATGCGCATTGTTGACCATCAGCGAGTTGATGTGCATGCGCAGTTCATATACTCTCCGTGCACGAGCCTTGTAGACAAGTATAGAGCGGCTAGGACTGCTCTATACGTCACAATATCAAAAATCAGGAAATGACTCATGGGAGGAGCTTGAAACGTAACGGTAGGGAAAAATCAAAGCTCAATATTATAGAAATAAGTAATATTTTTTTTTAAAAAACATAGCGACAGAAATAATTTTTCTGACACCAGAAAGGAAAACATACAAATATCATTCTAGGCTAAATTCCAAAAGATATATATTGCCAATGCAATATTATCCCAGTTTCTCACAAAAAAAAAAATTTGGAAAAAAAATATGGAAAACACACAAATATAGAAATTTGTGCTGAAACCACCCAGATTAAAAAAATTACAAAAACAAATTTCTTTACTATCAAAGTAGAGCCATTTCAGTAGTGGAAGGGTAGATAACTCACTGGCTCAGCAAACAGCATAGTGATGGGAGGTAAAAACTTTAAAAGGCACTTTGCACAAAGGTTTAAAAGAATTCAAACAATTCACAGAGGAAGACAGCACCTCACTCCAGGTCTTGGGGCAAAGAAAAAAGGGTTAGCCAGACCCCAACATCATAGTTAAATTCCAAAAAGATTTCCAGCCTCCAAATAATGAATAAAAAAAACATTATTTATACAGGGTCCATAATACAGCAACAACAACATTTCAAACCAGCAATTGGTTCTTAGTCATTAAAAGAATTCACCTGCAGAACAAAACCGAGCCTTTAAACAAGGAATACTTTCTTTTCAGGGTCTGAAAGAATGTTCATCTGCAAGAAAAGCAAACTGTAACTGAAAAATTAGTTAAAGAGCTTTCAGGGAACCTTTTTGAATGTTATTTTAAAAACTGCAGTAAATATAAAGAATCAGAAATTCCTGTCCTTATTTCATTTACCAAAGGTGGACCAAACCTTTAGAAGTGCAAAAATGTATTTATGTGAGATAGCATTACTCCAAAAGAAAGAATGAATGAACATTGAGACAAAAAAATTGTAATCAGAGAAAGACACAGGCGATTCTGTCCTGCCAAAATAGCAAAACAAATTGAAGAGCTAGAAAAACCAGCGTGACCTACAATGAATAATCTGTGTTCAGAACTATGGCATAACTTCTGGGACCAGACCTGGCAATTTTTCAGTTATCCCTTGTTGCCAGACAATCTCATTTTTTAAACACCCTTTTTGAGAAAATAACCTTGTGGAAAGACCACTGACTAAGAGGAATCTTCTGGTAACTAAGTATATTGGCCTTGAAGTTCAAAGGTCCTAATACATAAAATGTAGATTTATTCCTAAAATTGAATTCTGCCCATGTGAGGGATGCCTGAAACTCCTGTAACTTCTACCACTGCATACCTCCTGTAAAAACATAATTTATGCTTACCTGATAAATTTATTTCTCTTGTAGTGTATCCAGTCCACGGATCATCCATTACTTATGGGATATTAACTCCTCCCCAACAGGAAGTGCAAGAGGATTCACCCAGCAGAGCTGCTATATAGCTCCTCCCCTAACTGCCATTACCAGTCATTCGACCGAAAACATGCAGAGAAAGGAAAACCATAGGGTGCAGTGGTGACTGTAGTTTAATGGAAAAATTACCTGCCTTAAAGTGACAGGGCGGGCCGTGGACTGGATACACTACAAGAGAAATAAATTTATCAGGTAAGCATAAATTATGTTTTCTCTTGTTAAGTGTATCCAGTCCACGGATCATCCATTACTTATGGGATACCAATACCAAAGCTAAAGTACACGGATGACGGGAGGGACAGGCAGGCTCTTTATACGGAAGGAACCACTGCCTGAAGAACCTTTCTCCCAAAAACAGCCTCCGAAGAAGCAAAAGTGTCAAATTTGGAAAATTTGGAAAAAGTATGAAGAGAAGACCAAGTTGCAGCCTTGCAAATCTGTTCAACAGAAGCCTCATTCTTAAAGGCCCAAGTGGAAGCCACAGCTCTAGTAGAATGTGCTGTAATTCTTTCAGGAGGCTGCTGTCCAGCAGTCTCATAGGCTAACCGTATTATGCTACAAAGCCAAAAGGAGAGAGAGGTAGCCGAAGCTTTTTGACCTCTCCTCTGACCAGAATAAACGACAAACAGGGAAGACGTTTGTCGAAAATCCTTAGTTGCCTGTAGATAAAATTTCAGGGCACGGACTACATCTAGATTGTGTAGCAGACGTTCCTTTTTCGAAGAAGGATTAGGACACAAAGATGGAACCACAATCTCTTGATTGATATTCCTGTTAGTGACCACCTTAGGTAGGAACCCAGGTTTAGTACGCAGAACTACCTTGTCTGAATGAAAAATCAGATAAGGAGAATCACAATGTAAGGCAGATAACTCAGAGACTCTTCGAGCCGAGGAAATCGCCATTAAAAACAGAACTTTCCAAGATAACAACTTGATATCAATGGAATGAAGGGGTACAAACGGAACCCCCTGTAAAACATTAAGAACTAAGTTCAAACTCCATGGTGGAGCAACAGTTTTAAACACAGGCTTGATCCTAGCTAAAGCCTGACAAAAAGCTTGAACGTCCGGAACTTCTGACAGACGTTTGTGTAAAAGAATGGACAGAGCTGAAATCTGTCCCTTTAAGGAACTAGCGGATAAACCCTTTTCTAAACCTTCTTGTAGAAAAGACAATATCCTCGGAATCCTAACCTTACTCCATGAGTAACTCTTGGATTCGCACCAATATAAGTATTTGCGCCATATCTTATGGTAAATCTTTCTGGTAACAGGCTTCCTAGCCTGTATTAAGGTATCAATAACTGACTCAGAAAAACCACGTTTTGATAAAATCAAGCGTTCAATTTCCAAGCAGTCAGCTTCAGAGAAATTAGATTTTGATGTTTGAAGGGACCCTGGATCAGAAGGTCCTGTTTCAGAGGCAGCGACCAAGGTGGACAGGATGACATGTCCACTAGATCTGCATACCAAGTCCTGCGTGGCCATGCAGGCGCTATTAGAATCACTGATGCTCTCTCCTGTTTGATTCTGGCAATCAATCGAGGAAGCATCGGGAAGGGTGGAAACACATAAGCCATCCCGAAGGTCCAAGGTGCTGTCAAAGCATCTATCAGAACCGCTCCCGGATCCCTGGATCTGGACCCGTAACGAGGAAGCTTGGCGTTCTGTCGAGACGCCATGAGATCTATCTCTGGTTTGCCCCAACGTCGAAGTATTTGGGCAAAGACCTCCGGATCAAGTTCCCACTCCCCCGGATGAAAAGTCTGACGACTTAAGAAATCCGCCTCCCAGTTCTCCACTCCCGGGATATGGATTGCTGACAGGTGGCAAGAGTGAGACTCTGCCCAGCGAATTATCTTTGATACTTCCATCATTGCTAGGGAGCTTCTTGTCCCTCCCTGATGGTTGATGTAAGCTACAGTCGTGATGTTGTCCGACTGAAACCTGATGAACCCCCGAGTTGTTAACTGGGGCCAAGCCAGAAGGGCATTGAGAACTGCTCTCAATTCCAGAATGTTTATTGGTAGGAGACTCTCCTCCTGATTCCATTGTCCCTGAGCCTTCAGAGAATTCCAGACAGCGCCCCAACCTAGTAGGCTGGCGTCTGTTGTTACAATTGTCCAGTCCGGCCTGCTGAATGGCATCCCCCTGGACAGATGTGGCCGAGAAAGCCACCATAGAAGAGAATTTCTGGTCTCTTGATCCAGATTCAGAGTAGGGGACAAGTCTGAGTAATCCCCATTCCACTGACTTAGCATGCACAATTGCAGCGGTCTGAGATGTAGGCGTGCAAAGGGTACTATGTCCATTGCTGCTACCATTAAGCCGATCACCTCCATGCATTGAGCTACTGACGGGTGTTGAATGGAATGAAGGACACGGCATGCATTTTGAAGCTTTGTTAACCTGTCTTCTGTCAGGTAAATCTTCATTTCTACAGAATCTATAAGAGTCCCCAAGAAGGGAACTCTTGTGAGTGGAAAGAGAGAACTCTTCTTTTCGTTCACCTTCCATCCATGCGACCTTAGAAATGCCAGTACTAACTCTGTATGAGACTTGGCAGTTTGAAAGCTTGAAGCTTGTATCAGAATGTCGTCTAGGTACGGAGCTACCGCAATTCCTCGCGGTCTTAGTACCGCCAGAAGAGCACCCAGAACCTTTGTGAAGATTCTCGGAGCCGTAGCCAATCCGAATGGAAGAGCTACAAACTGGTAATGCCTGTCTAGAAAGGCAAACCTTAGATACCGGTAATGATCTTTGTGAATCGGTATGTGAAGGTAAGCATCCTTTAAATCCACTGTGGTCATGTACTGACCCTTTTGGATCATGGGTAAAATTGTCCGAATAGTTTCCATTTTGAACGATGGAACTCTTAGGAATTTGTTTAGGATCTTTAAATCCAAGATTGGCCTGAAAGTTCCCTCTTTTTTGGGAACCACAAACAGATTTGAGTAAAACCCTTGTCCTTGTTCCGACCGCGGAACCGGATGGATCACTCCCATTAATAAAAGATCTTGTACGCAGCGTAGAAACGCCTCTTTCTTTATTTGGTTTGTTGACAACCTTGACAGATGAAATCTCCCTCTTGGGGGAGAGAATTTGAAGTCTAGAAGGTATCCCTGAGATATGATCTCTAACGCCCAGGGATCCTGGACATCTCTTGCCCAAGCCTGGGCGAAGAGAGAAAGTCTGCCCCCCACTAGATCCGTTCCCGGATCGGGGGCCCTCGATTCATGCTGTCTTAGGGGCAGCAGCAGGTTTCCTGGCCTGCTTGCCCTTGTTCCAGGACTGGTTAGGTCTCCAGCCTTGTCTGTAGCGAGCAACAGCTCATTCCTGTTTTGGTGCAGAGGAAGTTGATGCTGCTCCTGCTTTGAAATTACGAAAGGAACGAAAATTAGACTGTCTAGCCTTAGGTTTGGCTCTGTCTTGAGGCAGGGCATGGCCTTTACCTCCTGTAATGTCAGCGATAATTTCTTTCAACCCGGGCCCGAATAAGGTCTGCCCTTTGAAAGGTATATTAAGCAATTTAGATTTAGAAGTAACGTCAGCTGACCAGGATTTTAGCCACAGTGCTCTGCGTGCCTGAATGGCGAATCCGGAATTCTTAGCCGTAAGTTTAGTTAAATGTACTACGGCATCTGAAATAAACGAGTTAGCTAACTTAAGGGCTTTAAGCTTGTGTGTAATCTCATCTAATGGAGCTGATTCAAGTGTCTCTTCCAGAGACTCAAACCAAAATGCTGCTGCAGCCGTGACAGGCGCAATGCATGCAAGAGGTTGCAATATAAAACCTTGTTGAACAAACATTTTCTTAAGGTAACCCTCTAACTTTTTATCCATTGGATCTGAAAAGGCACAGCTATCCTCCACCGGGATAGTGGTACGCTTAGCTAAAGTAGAAACTGCTCCCTCCACCTTAGGGACCGTTTGCCATAAGTCCCGTGTGGTGGCGTCTATTGGAAACATCTTTCTAAATATCGGAGGGGGTGAGAACGGCACACCGGGTCTATCCCACTCCTTAGTAACAATTTCAGTAAGTCTCTTAGGTATAGGAAAAACGTCAGTACTCGCCGGTACCGCAAAATATTTATCCAACCTACACATTTTCTCTGGTATTGCAACTGTGTTACAATCATTCAGAGCCGCTAACACCTCCCCTAGTAATACACAGAGGTTTTCCAGCTTAAATTTAAAATTTGAAATATCTGAATCCAGTTTGTTTGGATCAGAACCGTCACCCGCAGAATGAAGCTCTCCATCCTCATGTTCTGCAAATTGTGACGCAGTGTCTGACATGGCCCTAATATTATCAGCGCACTCTGTTCTCACCCCAGAGTGATCACGCTTACCTCTTAGTTCTGGTAATTTAGCCAAAACTTCAGTCATAACAGTAGCCATATCCTGTAATGTGATTTGTAATGGCCGCCCAGATGTACTCGGCGCTACAATATCACGCACCTCCCGAGCGGGAGATGCAGGTACTGACACGTGAGGCGAGTTAGTCGGCATAACTCTCCCCTCGTTGTTTGGTGAAATATGTTCAATTTGTACAGATTGACTTTTATTTAAAGTAGCATCAATACAGTTAGTACATAAATTTCTATTGGGCTCCACTTTGGCTTTAGCACATATAGCACAGATATCTTCCTCTGAATCAGACATGTTTAACACACTAGCAAATAAACTAGCAACTTGGAAATACTTTTCAAGTAATTTACTATAATATGAAAACGTACTGTGCCTATAAGAAGCACAGAAAAAGTTATGACAGTTGAAAATTAATAAACTGAAAAGTTATAGCATCAAATCTTTGTAAAAAACACAATTTTAGCAAAGGATTGCTCCCATTAGCAAAGGATAACTAACCCTGATAGCAGAAAAAAAAAAATACAGAAATAAACGTTTTTTTATCACAGTCAACTACAATCTCACAGCTCTGCTGTGAGTGATTACCTCCCTCAAAACAAGTTTTGAAGACCCCTGAGTTCTGTAGAGATGAACCGGATCATGCAGGGAAGACAATAAACGTCTGACTGAATTTTTTGATGCGTAGCAAAAGCGCCAAAAAAGGCCCCTCCCCCTCACACATAACAGTGAGAGAGATCAGTAAACTGTCATAAATTAAAGAAAACGACTGCCAAGTGGAAAAAAATAGTGCCCAAAACATTTTTTCACCCAGTACCTCAGAAAATTAAACGATTTTACATGCCAGCAAAAAACGTTTAACATTAATAAATTGAGTGTTATTAAAAAGCCTGTTGCTAGTCCCTGCAAATTAGGCTAAAGTTTTATGCATACAGTATAATTCCAGTGAAGTGCCATTCCCCAGAATACTGAAGTGTAAAATATACATACATGACAGCCTGATACCAGTTGCTGCTACTGCATTTAAGGCTGAGTTTACATTATATCGGTATGGCAGAATTTTCTCATCAATTCCATTGTCAGAAAATAATAAGCTGCTACATACCTCTTTGCAGATTAATCTGCCCGCTGTCCCCTGATCTGAAGTTTACCTCTCCTCAGATGGCCGAGAAACAGCAATATGATCTTAACTACTCCGGCTAAAATCATAGAAAAACTCAGGTAGATTCTTCTTCAAATTCTACCAGAGAAGGAATAACACACTCCGGTGCTATTATAAAATAACAAACTTTTGATTGAAGGTATGAAACTAAGTATAATCACCACAGTCCTCTCACACATCCTATCTATTCATTGGGTGCAAGAGAATGACTGGTAATGGCAGTTAGGGGAGGAGCTATATAGCAGCTCTGCTGGGTGAATCCTCTTGCACTTCCTGTTGGGGAGGAGTTAATATCCCATAAGTAATGGATGATCCGTGGACTGGATACACTTAACAAGAGAAACACACATCAATGTTTTTGAATATAATGCTGATACAGAAGGGGAGATCAATGGCTATAGAAAATGTCTTCCCACCTTCTCCACCAATAACAGAGGTAAACTCTTAGCTGATAAGAGATAATTCTAGTAAACTGCTCTTCCATTGGGACAGGATGATCTACTGGAACAGTTACACGTGAAACACAAAAAAAAATAAACATTCAAATGTCTGCCATGAAACTCTACTACCACACAACCATTTGCACAACTAATAAGTGAAAATAAAAGTCAAAGAAACCTCAATGACTACGTCACCCACTAAACTACCTGTTCCTATCGATTGTGTATTATTGTCTCTGCATCTTGAAGAAATAAGAGAGAATTGGCTGGTAGTGTAACAAATGTACCAAAAGATTTAACTTAGTCTATGAATACGTTATCTGGGGTATTTCTGTTGTGTGAATGCATCTTTTGATGGGATTCCCTCTTAAGGGACAGTCAAGTCCAAAAAAAAAACTTTCATAATCTAAATAGGGAATGTAATTTTAAACAACTTTCCAATTTACTTTTATCACCAATTTTGCTTTGTTCTCTTGGTATTCTTAGTTGAAAGCTAAACCTAGGAGGTTCATATGCTAATTTCTTAAACCTTGAAGACTGCCTCTAATCTGAATGCATTTTGACCACTAGAGGGCATTAGTTTGTGTGTTTCATATAGATAACATTGAACTCATGCACGTGAAGTTACCCTGGAATGAGCACTGATTGGCTAAAAGGCAAGTCTGTCAAAAGAACTAAAATAAGGGGGCAGTTTGCAGACGCCTAGATACAAGGTAATCAGAGGTAAAACGTGCATTTCTATAAAAGTGTTGGTTATGCAGATCTGGGGAATGGGTAATAAAGGGATTATCTTTCTTTTTAAACAACAATAATTCTGGCGTTTAATTCAATGTGACAATACTATACTAACCAAAAATAAGACATATCTTTTGGGAAGTTTAACTTCAGTTGGTACTCACTTCTACCTCAGTAAAATTACATCAATTGGAATACACTGTACAGAAATAGCACCTGGGGTGTGGTGCTTTATGAGTCTGGCTTAAGTTGAGGGTATTGATCCCTGGTTGAGGAGTTTCCTGACGTTTGAGACTAATGTACAGAGGTCAACTGATGACCATATGAGAGCAAGGACACTCTTTGTTACTAAGCCAAGTAATAGAATAGTTTTGTGCTTCTAGATCTAGACTAATACAGGCTGTGAAAAATCTTGGAAATGTTTGTTTCACTGAAGTGATTGTATCAATCTCAAATTAAAATAAAGTAAAAACCAGCTATTTGTGTTGCAGGAGGTTCTATGACAAACATGCAGTCACCAAATGTATGAAATTATAAAAATTCAAGATGCGACTTAATAATCTAATATATGAAGATGTGCTCTATATTAGAAATATTACGGATTATAGTATTTGCCTTTTATTTGTCCACATTATTTGTGGGGTGTAGGGGAATTTAAAGAGTTCAAAAGAAGTTATTAGAGAATATCACATTGTCATTAAGAATAGGAACAGTAAAAGTAGTGGAGCAAAACATTTGAGAAAACTTTTAGGTATTAAATATGGTGCATATAAAAAAGAGGTAGAGATGTGGGCAAGGTATTGTTAGAGAAAATTAAATGGATTTTCTCTATAAGTACATTATATCTTAAAAGACCTTAAGCACTTTGAGATGACAATATAAAATGATAAACTGTATACATATAAAGAAAAATCTCCATTATACTTTCATTATTAATTTTGTCCCCTTCTCCTGTAATTCCATTCTGAAATTGTGAGCTTTTCAGTTCCTGTTAGATATAGAAGTGCAGAACACGGTTATATTTGACACAGCCATTGGCTGCACATTCTAGTGACTTATTCATAACTGTCCCTAATTGGCCACAGCAGAGAAAGTAACCTATGCTACAACATGGCAGTTCCCATTGTTTTATAGACCCTAAAACTTATTTGTCAATATTTAAACAGCTAATGAAACTTTAAAAATTACATCTACATGTTACTAAAAAAAAAGGTAAATAAATGTGGCAGCAAACAGGGTTTATTTATAACGCACAGGTTATAGAAAACAGCGTTTTGGGATTGCTCCCTTACTACAAGTTATTCTCAGACTAATCTAGCATGTATTTAATGTTTAATAACCCATTAAGGGTCTAAACGAGAGGCAAATTATTCCTGCTTTCTTGGAAATAAAGTAAGTTTAAAAGTATTTTATATACCCTTAACATGGTTTGGAAATGAATTATATGATAGCAAGGTTATATAGTAATGATTATTGGTGGCTTATTATAAATAAATGCTGATTCATTGTACACTAGATTTTTCTTTGTATAAATGTTTTGTAGATGATCCATTTATATAGCCCATCTGGGAGTGTTTTTGTAACAATGTATAGTTTTGCTTATTTATTTTTTTTGAATAACATTGTGCTGATTTTCAGACTCCTAACCAAGCCCCAAAGTACCAGATGTAGACCCAAGTCTACAGCCTCCTGCTTGCTCCGGTTTGTGCAATTTTTGTTTCATATGCGGAGGAGGGTCTGCACCTTGTAATCACAAGACAATTCTGTTGTGTTGCAATAGAATAACATATCAGCCAAGTCTTACCATTTTTAAAACAAAACTAATTTACTTTTAACTTTATTTTTCAATAACCAAAAACTTCACCCACCATTTTCCTTATTTTGAGGAGCCAATCTGGGCTTTAGTCCACAGACAACAAGGCTGGCCACTGTCATAAAATTTGTATAAAATACATTGCTTTGCAGTTTTTATTTGATAATTCCCATTAGGGGCAGATATGCAGCAGAATTGACTTGATAAGTCAGCAGGGAGCTTTTCCAGAGGTAAAAATTCAATGAAAAGGGTTAGATTTTTTTTAAGTATATTACAAAGTTGTTTTATTACACATAACTATTTTATATAAAAATCTCAAGGTGTTTACCGTCTCTTTAAGCCTCTTGCTTGAATGTTTTTCCAGCTTATAAAGGGTTAAGCCAAAAGAAGTTATACAGGGGCGTACTATTAAAAAGCAGAGATAGCTCACACAGATAATGTGATCAAATCTTATAGATATCCCGCACGAGGCAGAGAGTGTCACTTCTGGCTACTCTGAGCTTGTTATCAGTACACAGTGTGTTGGGTTACCGTTTTGAAAGCAGAATGAGTACCCCCATCAGCTACACCCTGGAGTGTAGAGCCCTGGTCTAACCAAGATCAATGTATACAACTGAAAAGTACCTGAATTTGGACTGAATAACAGATTCTGGATTAAAGTTTTTTGCTTTTGTGATTCAGATATAGAATACAATTTTAAACAAATTTTCAGTTTACTTCTATTATCAATTTTGCTTCATGCTCTTGGTATCCTCTGTTAAAGGAGCAGCAATGCACTACTGGGATCTAGCTGAACACACTGGATGAGCCAATGAAAAGAGACATAATCGTGCAGTCAACAATCAGCAGCTATTTCACAGTAGTGACTTTCTGCTTCTGAGCCTACCTAGGTATGTTTTTTTAATTTAAAGGATTTCAAGAGAACTAAGCAAATTTGATAATAGAAGTAAAATGGAAAGCTGTTTACAATAGCCTGCTCTATCTGAAACATGAAAGTTTAATTTTTACTTTGCTGCCCTTTAACAGCAGAGCTATTGAAATATAGCAGACATGTATAGAGTTCCATTTAAAGGGACAGTCTACTCCAGAATTGTTGTTGTTTAAAAAGATAGATAATCCCTTTATTATACATTCCCCAGTTTTGCATAACCAACACTGTTATATTAATACACTTTTTACCTCTGTTATTACCTCGTATCTAAGCCTCTGCAAATTACCCCCTTATCTATTTCTTTTGACAGACATGTGTTTTAGCCAGTGCCCTCTCATAAGTAACTCCACGAGCGTGAGCACAATGTTATCTACATGGCATTTGTGAACTAATGCCCTCTAGCTGTGAAAAACTGTCCAACGCATTCAGATAAGAGGTGGCATTCAAGGGCTTAGAAATTAGAATATGAGCCTACCTAGGTTTAGCTTTTAACTAAGAATACCAAGAGAACAAAGCAAATTTTAAGATAAAAGTAAATTGTAAAGTTGTTTAAAATGACATGCCCTATCTGAATCATGAAAGTTTAATTTTGTTTAGACTGTCCCTTTAAAGAATATTGGCACCAATTTAGAATTGGGGACTTGCTCACTCAACTCCACTTTGGAAATGGATTACATTTATGTGCATTTGTCTGTCTTAACCAGTTCGTTAAAACAGACTTTCAATGTTATTCTCAATATCATCAGTCACACTACTAAAGTTAGACATATAATTTATATAAAACACAGCTGTATTATCAGTGGTGTATTTTAATTGTTTGCAAAGTATATGTTTTATTTGGTTTCATAATATTCTTGTTTGGTATCTTTTTAGTTGTGCAATTAATGGATGATAAAATAAGCTGTGGCTTTATGTCACTCTTTAGTATACTAATATTTGGAACACACTATTTTGTAGACTTAACCCCTTAACGACCAAAGGCGTACGCCATACGCCCTCAAAAATATACAGTTAATGACCGAAAACGTGTGGCATACGTCCTTGGTCTGGAAAGCAGCTGGAAGCGATCCTGCTTGGTTCCAGGTGCTTTCCGGTTATTGCAGTGATGCCTTGATATCGAGGCATCCTGCAATAACCCCCCTTGGCCATCCGATGCAGAGAGAGCCACTCTGTGGCCCTCTCTGCACCGGACATCGGTGGCCGGTATCGTTGGTGGGTGGGAGCCAGTCTGGGAGGCGGATGGGCGGCCATCAATGGGCCGAGTGGAGTGGAGGGGGGCGGGATCGGGGGCGGGACAGACGGGGGAACGCACAGGGGCGCGTGCACGTGGGGCGGCGGGCGGGGGCGTGTGCACGGGGCGGGAGGGAACCGCTACACTGCAGAAAAACAAAGTTGATAAAAGTAAAAAAAAAATGTATTTACAAATTGCATCTAAGTATCTAAGGGATCTAGAAGGGGTGGGGGTTGGTCTTGGGGGGGGGGGGGGAAAGCTACACTACAGAAAAGGGCAATTTAAAAAAAAACAACATACTTTTTTTTACTAAACTGGGTACTGGCAGACAGCTGCCAGTACCCAAGATGGTGCCCATTAAGGCAGAGGGGGAGGGTTAGAGAGCTGCTTGGTGGGGGATCAGTGAGGTTGGGGGCTAAGGGGGGATCCTACACAGCAGCATATTTAAATATGCTTTAAAAAAAAAAAAAAAAAGCCCAAATATAGCTTTTATTTTAGTACTGGCAGAGTTTCTGCCAGTACTTAAGATGGCGGGGACAATTGTGGGGTGGGGGAGGGAAGAGAGCTGTTTGGGAGGGATCAGGGGGTCTGATGTTTCAGGTGGGAGGTTGAGTTCTATACTAAAGCTAAAATTAACCCTGCAAGCTCCCTACAAGCTACATAATTAACCCCTTCACTGCTAGCCATAATACACGTGTGATGCGCAGTGGCATTTGGTGGCCTTCTAATTACCAAAAAGCAACGCCAAAGCCATACATGTCTGCTATTTCTGAACAAAGCGGATCACAGAGAAGCATTTACAACCATTTGTGCCATAATTGCACAAGCTGTTTGTAAATAATTTCAGTGAGAAACCTAAAGTTTGTGAAAAAGTTTGTGAAATAGGGAACGTTTTTTTTTTATTTGATCGCATTTGGCGGTGAAATGGTGGCATGAAATATACCAAAATGGGCCTAGATCAATACTTTGGGTTGTCTACTACACTACACTAAAGCTAAAATTAAACCTACAAGCTACATAATTAACCCCTTCACTGCTGGGCATAATACACGTGTGGTGCGCAGTGGCATTTAGCGGCCTTCTAATTACTAAAAAGCAACGCCAAAGCCATATATGTCTGCTATTTCTGAACAAAGGGGATCCCAGAGAAGAATTTACAACCATTTAAGCCATAATTGCACAAGCTGTTTGTAAATAATTTCAGTGAGAAACCAAAAGTTTGTGAAAAAATGAGTGAAAAAGTGAACGATTTTTTGTATTTAATCGCATTTGGCAGTGAAATGGTGGCATGAAATATACCAAAATGGGCCTAGATAAATACTTTGGGATGTCTACTAAAAAAAAATATATACATGTCAATGGATATTCAGAGATTCCTGAAAGATATTAGTGTTCTAATGTAACTAGCGCTAATTTTGAAAAATAATGGCTTGGAAATGGCAAAGTGCTACTTATATTTATGGCCCTATAACTTACAAAAAAAAGCAAAGAAGATGTAAACATTGGGTATTTCTAAACTCAGCACAAAATTTAGAAACTATTTAGCATGGGTGTTTTTTGGTGGTTGTAGATGTGTAACAGATTTTGGGTGTCAAAGTTAGAAAAAGTGTGTTTTTTTCCATTTTTTCCACATATTTTATAAATTGTTTATAGTAAATTATAAGATATGATGAAAATAATGGTATCTTTAGAAAGTCCATTTAATGGCGAGAAAAACGGTATATAATATGTGTGGGTACAGTAAATGAGTAAGAGGAAAATTACAGCTAAACACAAACACCGCAAAAATTTAAAAATAGCCTTGGTCCCAAACAGACAGAAAATGGAAAAGTGCTGTGGTCATTAAGGAGTTAAAGGGACATGAAAGCCAAATTTTTTCTTTCGTGATTTAGAAAGAGCATGTAATTTTAAACAACTTTCTAATTTACTTCTATTATCTAATTTGCTTCATTCTTTTGATATCACTTGCTGAAAAGCATATCTAGATATGCTCAGTAGCTGCTGATTGGTTGCTGAACCTAGAGGCCTTGTGTGATTGGCTCACACATGTGCATTGCTATTTCTTCAACAAAGGATACCTAAAGAATTGAGCAAATTATATAATAGAAGTAAATTGTAAAGTTGTTTAAAATTGCATGCCCTATCTAAATCATGAAAGTTTAATTTTGACTAGACTGTCCCTTTAAGGTATCTTAGGAGTATGGCTTCAATAGACTGTAGTAAAACCACATCACCAAAATGACTAATGCTTTGGCCATGAGCAAGGTGCGTCACCAGGCCCACAGAAAACTATTTAGTCTCTACTGGTTGTCCAAACTGAAGATGACAAACTAGAAAATAAGATTTAAAACATATTTATTAAGGAATATTCCTTAATACACTGATTATCTCAGTGTTGTCTCTCGTAGTGAAATAAACAACTTATGCAAAACACATTATGGCATTGTATAGTCTAGTTGCACGTTACTGAAAAGAGGGATTTAAAGTACTAGAGTCAGCATGTATGTATGATTTCTAATAGCAAACTGCATCTGTATTTCCCCTACACAGCAAAATGTTTGTACCCTATAAAATGATAACAAGTGTCATGAGTTTGTCAAAAATTCAACTCATTAGTGTAGCACATAGGAATAAATTTTTTTATTAGTCACATGATTTTGAAATGCACCAGCAAAAAAAAAAAAAGGAGTACAGGTAGCCCTCAGTTTACGCCGGGGTTAGGTTCCAGAAGGAATGGTTGTAAATCGAAACCGTTGTAAATTGAACTCCAGTTCATAATGTAAGTCAATGGGAAGTGAGGGAGATAGGTTCCAGGCCACTCTCAAAATTGTCATAAGTAACACCTAATACATTATTTTTAAACCTTTGAAATGAAGACTTTAAATGCTAAACAGCATTATAAACCTAATAAAATAATCACACAACACAGAATATATAATTAAACTAAGTTAAATGAACAAAAACATTTGCTAAACAGCATTATAAACCTAATACAATAAGCACACAACACAGACTGCACTTGCATTTTTCTGCAAACAGTTCTTTCTATGCATTCCAATCTGCACTGATTTATAGACAGGAAGATCTTGTTCCTTTGAAATCTGCTCGATAGCTCAGGTCTGGTTAAACTGATGAAATTTCAGCTTGCTTGGCTTTGCTGCAACACAAGTGGACAGCTCCACCTAGTGGCTATTTTAATAAATGCACTGCTTCTCAATGCTTTTCAACAGCAGTCACATGACTGGAAAAAAGGTTGCTATTCTGAAACGGTGTAAATTGAACCGTTGTAAAACGAGGGCCACGTGTATTTGATTTCATCACAGGTTTCTGTATTGCATATTGTGGTATTTGCTCAAATAAATAAATCACAATTTGAAGAATAATGACTTAGACCCATGTTAAACATACCCATATACCTTAGATCCACCTGTTTGTGACACTATTCTGTCTGTAATCACATGCTATAAACAATCTCTAATAAATGAATCTGTTTTCTTATAAATTACAATATTTAAAAAAAAGACAAACATTAGTTGCTATTATCAATATTTAATCTTAATATTGCCAATAATCTAATGCATTTCTTATCTGTATTATGTATTCTGGAAAGTATAGGAGATACTGCATTGTTAAAATGGATAAAATAAATTGTGTTCAATAGGTTTTTTCGTAATATAACATTTTATATTCTTGGAAATAACAATCCGCAATGACACGGGAACATATAAAAATATATTTAAAAGGCATTTTAAGGAGAGGTAAATAAACAAATACTGTTTATGTCTTATAAAGAACATAAATTAACTATATTGTCCCTATCAAAATACAAATAAATATGCAAGTATAGTTGGAGGAAGAGCTAGTATTAGTTTATGTTGTCTCGTGATTTATGTCCTGTCTGCAAATAATTAAAGCCAAAACATATGTTCTGATATGACTGAAGAAGCAAACAAAAACATTTTATATATGAAAACATAGCAGCAGCAAAAGTTTAAGTATCATCTACATTGAACACATGAAAGAATATCATCTTACCAGCCTGTTTATACGGACAAATTCTTCTGGGGTTTTGGCCCACGGAGGAAGTTCAACATCAGACACAACAGTGCCATCATCCATCACTCCAAGATTATAATTATTGAAGTTTACAAACATCTCAGGCAGATAGTAAAATTCAGGTATGAGTTCCTGTAATATTTAACAAATAAAAAAAATAATTACAAGCATAATTTCCAGTTCTAAATACAACCTTGTTAAGTTTTAAAAAAACAAAATGTATGCTTACCTGATACATTTCTTTCTTTCTTGACACAGTATGGAGCTTGATGCCCCGCGTTTCTGGCGAGCCTGCAGGCTCGCCAGAAACAGCAGTTATGAAGCAGCGGTCACACAGACTGCTGCTCCATAACCTGTCGGCTTGCTCTGAGCAGGCAGACAGACAGACATCGCCAGAAATCAACCCGATCGAGTACGATCGGGTTGATTGACACCCCCTGCTGGCGGCCCATTGGCCGCGAGTCAGCAGGGGGCGGCGTTGCACCAGCAGCTCGCCGTATTCAGCGATGTCTGTCGGACCTGATCCGCACTGTCGGATCAGGTCCGACAGACATTGTTAACTAGAGGCCAGTGAACCCACGGATCATCATTAATTACTGTTGGGAATATCACTCCTGGCCAGCAGGAGGAGGCAAATAGCACCACAGCAGAGCTGTTAAGTACCACCTCCCTTCTCACAATCCCCAGTCATTTGATCGAGGAAAAAAGGATCAGACATTGTTAACTAGAGGCCAGTGAACCCACGGATCATCATTAATTACTGTTGGGAATATCACTCCTGGCCAGCAGGAGGAGGCAAATAGCACCACAGCAGAGCTGTTAAGTACCACCTCCCTTCTCACAATCCCCAGTCATTTGATCGAGGAAAAAAGGAGAGAAAGGAAGCAACACAAGGTGCAGAGGTGTCTGAGGTTTATGAAACAAAAACTGTCTTTAAAAACAGGGAGGGCGGTGGACTCACTGTGTCAAGAAATAAATAAATTTATCAGGTAAGCATAAATTTTGTTTTCTTTCAAATGACACAGCGAGTCCATGGATCATCATTAATTACTGTGGGAATCAATACCCAAACTAGAGGACACGCATGATAAGGGAGGGACAAGACAAGTAACCTAAACAGAAGGCACCACTGCTTGAAGAATCCTTCTCCCAAAAGAAGCCTCCACAGAAATCAAATTTATAAAAAACTTAGAAAAAGAATGCAGAGAAGACCAAATTGCAGCCTTGCAATCTGATTCACAAAAGCCTCATCTTTGAAGGCCCAGGAAGAAGAAAACAGCCCTCATGGAATGAGCCATGATTCTCTCAGGAGGTTGCTGTCCAGTAATCTCATAGGTCAAACGCATAATAATCTGCAGCCAAAGAGAAAAAAGCCGTAGCCTACTGACCCTTGAGTTTCCCAGAGAAACAAACAAAACAAAGCAGAAGTCGGACGAAAGTCCAATATCGTCTGCAAATAGAACTTAAGAACACGCACAACATCTAAGTTGTGTAATAAAAAATCTATATGAGAAGGATTAGGACAGAGGGAAAGAACAACAATTTCCTGATTAATATTCCTGTCCGAAACAACCCTAGGAAGAAAACCAAATTTGGTACGGAGAACAGTCTTATCCGAATGAAATATGAAATAAGGGGCATCACCCGCAAAGCTGAGAGTCCAGAAACTCTCCGAGCATCAGGAATAGCAGAAAAAAACAGAACCTTCCAAGATAACTTAATATCTATTGAAAGCATAGGCTTCAAACTGAGCCTGAAATAAAACCTTAAGAACAAGGTTAAAACTCCAAGGAGGAGCAACTGAACTAAAGACAGGCCTGATTCTGAATAAGGCCTGACCCAAGATAGCACATCTGGAACGTCCGCTAGACACCTATGTAGACAAAAATAAAGCAGGAATCTGACTCTTCAAGATACAAACTGACAAAAAAACCTTTCTCCAGACCTTCCTGGAGAAAGGACAAAATCCAAGAAACCTGACCCAATTCCAAGAGAAACCCTTAGATACCCACCAGTAAGATATATAAGCCATTTCTTACGGTAAACCTTTCTAGGTGCAGGCTTTTGAGTCGGAAGCATGGTCCAATGACTCAGACAACCCACGCTTAGACAGAACCAAGCGTTCAAACACAAGCAGTCAGTATTAAAAAAACGAAACTGGATGAAAGAGAAAAACCCTATCCTAAGGTCCTTCCAAGAGACAGATTACATGGGGAAAAATGACTTCACCAAACTTCATGACAAAACTTCACCTCCTCCTTGCACCGCAGGCAAAGAGAATGACTGGAGGTTATGGGTAAGAGAAGTGACATATATAGCAGCTTTGCTGTGGTGCTCTTTGCCTCCTCCTGCTGGCCAGGAGTGATATTCCCACTAGTAATTGATGATTCTGTGGATTCACCATATCTTAGGAAAGAAATGACAATTCCACTAGATCTGCAAACCGGAACCAGTTAGGCCACGCAGAGGCTATTGGAATAAAGAACTAGAGTCAGCTGAACCAAAAGCTCTCTAAAATCCAAGGGCAGCCAAAGAAGCCACAAAGGACCATCTGTGAGTGGAGTCAAACTCAACCTTTGGATCCCCAGCTATGCTAAGCCAGAGGAACCACACACATTCTCCCCAGAATGATATGAGTAATGACTCATGGAAAGAGAGCAAACGGAAGAAATTAGGAAACATAGTCTGAAACAGCTAGGAAGCTTGGCATTCTGCCGAGACGTCATCAGATCCCACTACGGCACCCCTCCTTTGAGAGAAGAGCTGGAGAACTACTAAGTCCCCACTCCCCAGGATGTAATGGTTAGTCTGCTCAAGAAACCCAATGATCCACCCCCGGAAAGTGGATGACCGACAGACAGCAAATGTGAGCCTCAGCCTACTGAAAAATGTGAGCCACCTCTTCATGGCAACTGAACTTAATCTATCCGCTAAAACAATCATAAGATCCCCTTTCAAGCCTAAGTATGCAAACTGCAGAGCTCTCATGAAAGAAAACAAGGGGAATATGTCCATGAGGACAGCCATTAGACCATTAACCCCATCAAAAAACTATCACAGATGGGGGGGGGGGGGGGAGAATTATTTCCATATTCACTTCCGATAGAACATGGCAAAGAAAATAAAAACAGACAAAGATTATCCTTAAAATAATAACAAATGTCATCCAAAGGTTGACCCAAGAGCTGAGCAATTTCCCAAACTAAATCAGGGAGAAAACAATAATTCCATGACAGAGGACCGTACCCTGGAAAAAGAAACTTGCAGGGACTTTAAGGCTAATAGTCAAAATGCAAGAACTTGACTCTCTCTAAAGAGAGGATCAACCTACCGCCGGGAGGAAGGATACCATGACCATAGCCTAACTTTTTTTTTTCAGCAATGTCAGAAACATTTTTGACAGATGAAGACCAAGCCAGATCTTCCTTGTAAGGGACGCCAAAAACTGAGTCTTGGTAAAAACTACAACGCCCTGAGGGCTAGAATCAGGCCAGGTTTCCTGTCTCCCAGTCCAAAAAACTTGCCCGAAGCAAAAGGAAAAAGAATAGCTTGAAAGCCTAAATTCTGACATGGATCTTTTCCAGAATTCCCTACCCAATAAATATCAGGCAAGGCGTAACCCCTAAACAAAGTCGTCTTTGACCCAGAGGTCAAACAGACTACCATTCAAGCTTCATTGATCCTAAAAGGAAAACTCTCCTCTATAGTGATCAAAATCTCTTAGACGGAGAAGAAAAAATCCTTCTACTAAAGGTCGTGCGGGAAGGAAACTAACGGGAACAGGGACAGGAAAAAAAACATAATTTATGTAAGAACTTACCTGATAAATTCATTTCTTTCATATTAGCAAGAGTCCATGAGCTAGTGACGTATGGGATATACATTCCTACCAGGAGAAGCAAAGTTTCCAAAGCCTCAAAATGCCTATAAATACACCCCTCACCACACCCACAATTCAGTTTAACGAAGAGCCAAGAAGTGGGGTGATAAGAAAAGAGCGAAAGCATCAAATAAGGAATTGGAATAATTGTGCTTTATACAAAAAAATCATAACCACCACAAAAAGGGTGGGCCTCATGGACTCTTGCTAATATGAAAGAAATGAATTTATCAGGTAAGTTCTTACATAAATTATGTTTTCTTTCATGTAATTAGCAAGAGTCCATGAGCTAGTGAAGTATGGGATAATAAATACCCAAGATGTGGAACTTCCACGCAAGAGTCACTAGAGAGGGAGGGATAAAATAAAGACAGCCAATTCCGCTGAAAAATTAATCCACTACCCAAATCAAAAAAGTTTCAATTTTTATAATGAAAAAAAAAAACCCCTGAAAATATAAGCAGAAGAATCAAACTGAAACAGCTGCCTGAAGTACCATTCTACCAAAACTGCTTCTAAAGAATAGAAAACATCAAAATGGTAGAACATAGTAAAAGTATGCAAAGAAGACCAAGTCATTGCTTTGCAAATCTGATCAACAGAAGCTTCATTCTTAAAAAGCCCAGGAAGTAGAAACTTACCTAGTAGAATGAGCAAATAAGCATGATGAATCAAAAGTTTAAGCAAGATGCCAAATAAATGGCAGAAGCCTTTTGACCTTCCTAACACCAGAAAAGATAACAAATAGACTAGAGACTATCTGAAATCTGAATAGCTTCAACATAAGATTTCAAAACTCTTACCATATCCAAAGAATGTAAGAATCTTACCAAAGAAGTCTTAAGAAAAGACAATAATTCCTCCCTAATGTTGATAGAAATCACAACTTTAGGTAAGAATTGAAATGAGGATAGCAAAAACCACCTTATCCTGATGAAAAAATCAGAAAAAGGAGACTCACAAGAAAGAACAGATAATTAAAAAATTGTTCTAGCTGAAGAGATGTCTAAAAAGAACAATACTTTCCATGAAAGTAAATAATGTTTAGAGAAAACATATGCTCAAATAGAAGCGCCTGTAAAGCCTCTAGAACCAAATTAAAACTCCAAGGAGGAGAAATTGGCTTAACGACAGGTTTGATAAGAACCAAAGCCTGAACAAAAATAATGAATAACAGGAAGGAACACTGCCTTACCCTGATGAAAAATCAGAAAAGGAGATCCACATGAAAGAGCAGAAAACTCAGAAACTCTTCTAGCAGAAGAGATAACCAAAAGGAACAATATTTTCCAAGAAAGTAATTTTAATGTCCAGAGAACACAAAGGTTCAAACGGAGGAGCCTGTAAAGCCCTCAGTACCAAATTGAGACTCCAAGGAGGAGATATTGACTTAATGACAGGCTTAATACAAACCAAAGCCTGTACAAAACAATGAATATCAGAATGAATAGCAATCTTTCTGTGAAAAAGAACAGAAAGAGTAGAGATTTGTCCTTTCAAAGAACTTGCAGACAAAACCTTATCTAAACCAACCTGAAAAATTGTAAAATTCTAGGAATTCTAAAAGAATGCCAAAAGAATTTATGAGAAGAACACACCTCTATGACTAAGAATCAAACGTTCAATCTCCATAACTTCAAATTGAATGATTTGAGATCCTGATGGAAAAAATGGGCCTTGAGAAAGAAGGTCTGGTTTAAACGGAAGTGTCCAAGGTTGGCAACTGGCCATCCGAATGAGATCCGCAAACCAAAAAACCTGAAAGGCCATGCTGGAGCCACCAGCATAACAAACAAATACTCCATAAGAATTTTGGAAATCACTTTGGAAGAAGAATTAGAGGCGGAAAGAAATAGGCAAAAAGATAATTCCAAAGAAATGTCAATGCATATACTACTTCCGCCTGAGGATCCCCGGACCTGAATAGGCCCCTGGGAAGTTCTTAATTCAGATGAGATGCCAATAGATCTATTTCTAGAAATGCTCACATGTGAAAAATTTAAAAACATATCTGGGTATGAGAGATCATTCTCCCGGATGTAAAGCTTGATTAACAGAGATAATCCGCTTCCCAAACATCTATACCTGGGGAAAAAACCACAGAATTTATATAGGAGCTGGATTTAGCCTAAGCTAATATCCGAGACACTTCTGTCACAGCCTAAGGACTGATAGTCCTACCCTGATGATTGACATACACCATAGTTGCAATATTGTCTGAAAAACAATAAACGTCTCTTCCTCAAAAAGAAACTAACTGAAAAACTCTGAGAAAACACAGAGTTCTAAAATATCAAATGGTAATCTCGCCTCCTGAGATTTCCAAACCCCTTGTGCTGACAGAGATCCTCAGACAGCCTCCCAACCAAAAAGACTCACATCTGTAGAGATCATGGTCCAGGTTGAAAGAAACGAAGAGACCTGTAGAACTAAATGATGGTGATCTTAACCACCAAATCAAGAGAGATAAATATTAGGATTTGAAGATTTAAAATGCGAAATCCTAGAATCCCTGCACCATAATTCAGCATAAAAGACTGGAAAGGTTCTTTCTATTGAAAATGAGCAAAGGGAATTGAATCCAATGCTATGGCCATAAGACCTAAAAACTTCTATGCATATATAGCAACTGAAGGAAATAATAGAGACTATAGGTACCGACAGACGGAACCCAGTAAAATTGTCCCTTGTCTGATAGAGACAAAGACAGTGACACAAACTATCTGGAAACCTAAAAAAAGGTGACCATTGTGTGAGGAATCAAGAGCTTTTGAAAAAAAGATCCTCTAACTATGTCCTGGAAGAACAAAGTGAATCATATGAGATTCCGCATCCTCAGAAAATAATCTGAATGAATACAGAAAAAATATGCATTTATTGTATCTAATGAAAACAAATAATGCTATTACTGACCAAAAAAGGCAGAATAGTTTGAATAAAAACTCCAAAACCCAGTTCCTAAAAATGGAACTGGAAGAAATACCCCAGAAGATTCCAGGTCTGAGCAGCGCTTGAACCCCACAGGTGACCAGCCATGCTTCAACAGTACCCAAAATATATAGGACCGAGACACACTTAAAGAAAGTGTTAGCCTTACTGGAATAAAATCAAAGAAATTTGGACCGAATAGAACCAAATAAATTTCAAAAAAGTCTTAACCTGCCCCTTGCCAGCCAAGCTGGAATACGGCACATACATCGCAATTTAAGGGAGCTGATTTCGACCTGAAAAAATTTCCAATTAAAAACATGTTACTTGGGAAAGAATTCAGGAATTCATTCCTTAATAAGAACAACCAAACTAGTATAAGCTTAAAGTTCTAGTCTTAGAACTCAATCTTGAAGCCCAGAGTAACAGTTAAGAATTGAATCAAATTATAAAACAAATAATTGATTATCTTAGAAAAAAAGAAATATGGATGTTTAGAAATCACAAAATTCTTCTAGCTCAAACAGCTAAAGACATAGATTAAACCTCATTTGCGAAAAAATTCAATAAAATGAAGACACAAATGAAATTATTAGCATGATAGTCCAGTTAAAGGACCAGACAATACAGTGGACTTGCATAATGAAAAAATGCAAAACAACAAGACAAATGCAACAGCACCTAGTCTAGTAAATTTTGTCCCTTTAACAATGCTAAAATAAATCATAATCTGATACTTGATCTTAAAGTAAACAGAAAAAAATGAAGCAAATATCAACATCCAAATAAATCACAGGTCCAAGAAAAGTACCTGAAACTAAATAATTTTCCATAAATAAGATACAACCATCTAAAGGAAAATAAATACTATTTTGCTATAGAAACAATAGCATAATTAGTAGGAGTAGAGATAGCCCCAATAAATCGGAGAACCCTCCAAATTGAATTAAACTGCCGGCAAAGAGTATAGTTTAAAACCTTTGAAGAAGGAATAAAAGAAAATTCTCAGCCTATTCCATTCCCTAGTATAAGGAATTGGAAAAAAACCTCTGAAAACACAGAAGAATAAATAAGCAGAAATAGTGTTAGCTAGTCTTGAAAAAGAACTAGTTACCTTAATGTCCAAAATAATCAACACCTTTTCAACAAAGAACAAATGTACTTTAATAAAAAATAAAATAAAAAAGTAGATTTGTTAGTGTCAATATCTGATGAAGAAAATTCTGAATGAGAAAAATCATCATCAGAGAAGGATAAATCAGTATGTTGTTGGTCATTTGAAACTTCAATAATTAAAAAAGAAGTTTGAAAAAGACCTAAAAATTTTATTAGAAGGCACAAAGTCAGACAAAGCCTTTAAAATAGAATCAGAAAAATATTTCTTATAAATCTTCTAAATATTTCTTGCACATAAGATGTAAAAAGAATGGCAATATATAAAGCATAAATACCATTGGATTCTGCATGTAAAAGTTATCATGATAACCTATTACAAACCATAGCTAAAGATAAACATTCATAACATTTAAAATAAATCATTTAAAATAAATGAACTTAGCTTTGGTAGGACTGAACTCAGTCAAGCGTTTTTCCAGAAGTAGCTTCTGATCCAGGGTCAATCTGAGACATCTTGCAATATGTAATAGAAAAAACAATATATAAAGCAAAATCTATCAAATTCCTTAAATGACAGTTTCAGGAATGGGAAAAAAATGCCAATGAACAAGCTTCTAGCAACCAGAAGCAAATAAACAATGAGACTTAAATAATGTGGAGACAATAATGACGCCCATATTTTTTAACGCCAAAAGACGCCCACATTATTAGGCGCCTAAATGCTTTTGGCGCCAAGAATGACGCCACATCCGGCGACGCGGACATTTTTGGCGCAAAACGTCAAAAAAATGACGCAATCACAAACAACTTCCGGCGACAAGTACGACGCCGGAAATGACAAAAAAATTTTTGCGCAAAAAAAGTCTGCGCCAAGAATGACGCAATAAAATGAAGCAATTTCAGCCCCCGCGAGCCTAATAGCCCACAGGAAAAAAAGTCAATTTTTTTAAGGTAAAAAATTAATTATTCATATGCATTATCCCAAATAATGAAACTGACTGTCTGAAATAAGGAATATTGAACATCCTGAATCAAGGCAAATAAATGTTTAAACACATCTATTTAGAACTTTATATAAAAGTGCCCAACCATAGCTTAGAGTGTCACAAAAAATAAGACTTACTTACCCCAGGACACTCATCTACATGTAGTAGAAAGCCAAACCAGTACTGAAACGAGAATCAGTAGAGGTAATGGTATATATAAGAGTATATCGTCGATCTGAAAAGGGAGGTAAGAGATGAATCTCTACGACCGATAACAGAGAACCTATGAAATAGATCCCGTAGAAGGAGACCATTGAATTCAAATAGCCAATACTCTCTTCACATCCCTCTGACATTCACTGCACACAGAGGAAAACCGGGCTCCAGCCTGCTGCGAAGCACATATCAACGTAGAATCTAGCACAAACTTATTTCACCACCTCCACGGGAGGCAAAGTTTGTAAAACTGAATTGTGGGTGTGGTGAGGGGTGTATTTATAGGCATTTTGAGGTTTGGGAAACTTTGCCCCTCCTGGTAGGAATGTATATCCCATACGTCACTAGCTCATGGACTCTTGCTAATTACATGAAAGAAACATCTTATTAAAGACAGGAGGAGAAAAAGAATCCTTGACTTCTCCCAGTCCTATGAAAAGGAAACACCTCTTGCACAATCTGGACCACAGAGGGATTCCAGAAGTATCATATCAACTAGATACCCTAAGGCTTGACAACGACAAAACTCTCGAAATCTTCCAAGGTAGCCAAAACCTCCTTAACAATACACAAGGTATTAGGCATAAATCTGAAGGATACCACTTCAGCATCAGAAGAAGGAATTATACTGTCCAAATCTGAAGTTTTACCCTCAGAGTACTACCGACATATCTTCCTCATCAAACCTATGAGAAAGAACCACCCAAATAGAAGCAGGCGGAACAGAAACTTACCATCTGAATCTCTAATGTTCCACTTGCGATTTCCTTTCAATAAAGGAAAAACAGATCATGCCACATATACCACACAGATACCTGGGCAGAATAATCTGCCGCAAATAACTCCCCCAGGTGATTGAGAGGAACCGCAGGGCACTGCATGTGACTCCATGAAGGCTTGGGACGCTTAAGGAGAAAACTGTGGCATTGCCTAAACAGCATCTCCTGAGAGACATGGAGCTCAAGATAAAATTAAACCGTTCTCATAAAAATAGGAGAAATCACATCTGAAAATACAAGTACAAGCAGACATAAATCCATAGGAGAGAAATCATTTCCCCCATGGACAAATTCACAAACAAGCACACCAAAAATTTTAAAAGTTGTACTGCCACTTTAATGGAAATAAATTACATAATAATATATGTACTGTCACTTTAATGAAGTCCTGAGAAAGCTATAACATCCAGCTTCAAACATACATCACTTATTGTATACCCCCTGCAACATGTATTTATAAACTCCAAGGGGGCTCAAAGTGCTTAACCAAATAAATGCAGCTGATAAATAACAGCTAAGGTTACTTATTGCATTAGGGAGATTAAAGGATACATTGCCACTGCTGGAGCTTGAAACTGAAACCCTGACGTCTGGACAGATACTGCAGCTAGGATATTTAGAATCTGAGCCATCTCAGCAGTAGATAACAAAACGTTTTGACAGAACCCCTGAACCCCAGCCCCCCAGAGTAATTTAATCTCTGACAACGGTGACAGAACAAACTCCCCGCTCTGTTCTCAGATGGATAATGAGAGGTCACATGACAAAACATTGGAAACATGCAGAAAATGGCACCGCTCCGCAAGAAAACTAAGAAGAAAGGCAGACACATCTGAAAGGCGGGCAGAGTGCTCAATTAAACCTCCCGTTCTATCAGAACAGCCAACTACCCAAAAACACTGCTCGGCCGCTAAAAAAGTTGCAACCTTACTCTAGGAGCGGAAGGCATTAAGAGTAAAACGAAAATCGTCTTAAGGAGAAAGCTGCAAACCGACAAAGTTATACAAGGAGCACTCGCTGCGTATCTATAGCCACAAAATCGCCCCCTTGCAGGGACCGATAAAGAAACCAAATAACACAAAGCATAAATCATGTGAAAAAAAGTACAAATCACGTTTGAAAACCTGAAACCATGAAGTATAAATTTAATACAGACTGCTGCCATGTAGCAAAAATAAAAAAGAGCCACAATATTCCTGTTTAACCCCTTCAGAACCAATAAAGGGTAAACTGTCTCTCAATGCCACTCTGAGTGCCTGCACCCTGCCATAAAAGATATCCTAGCTAGGATATATATACTGACCCAAATAATATCTGCAGTTTAAAGCGCACCATCTTCCCATCCTTAAAAGAAAAAAAGCACTTACCTGAATCTTGCCGTCCGGCAGGAGGACAGCTCACCCGGCATTGAAGGAAGCTGCTCCTTACAGAGGCCTGTGAAAAGAAATCAGAGTAAACCTACTCTGGTTTTGTGTACTAGGGCAGCAAATATGTTAGGAAAACGCAGCAAGGCCCACCTTACAAGTCCCTAACTGCTTTAAAGCCACCACTGCCCTACTGAAGAGACTGACGTGGAGTACGGCTATACCCTGAAAGAAAAGATCAGAGTAAACCTACTCTGTCTGAAAATAATAAACTCTTGATTGAAGTGACATAATCCATTTTCTTTAGACACCTAAACTTTACTTCCTCCATGCACTAGAGCAAAGAGAATGACTGGGGATTGTGGGAAGGGAGGTGGTACTTAACAGCTCTGCTGTGGTGCTCTTTGCCTCCTCCTGCTGGCCAGGAGTGATATTCCCAACAGTAATTAATTATGATCCATGGACTCACTGTGTCATTAGAAAGAAAAAGCATTTTGGGGTATAAACATTTTAATAAAAAATCTGGCATGATTGCATATACCATTTTCTTTATACTACAAAACTATAGAAGAAATATATCATTATGAGATTCATATATAACCATGTTTAAGAAAGCTGTAAATTAAATCATGCTTAAATGTGTAAATCTTGGATTATGCCCCTATGTAGCACTCACCAATGAATATTTGCCCTTTAATTAGGATTGAGAAGGAAAATCCAAAGCCTAAAATCCCAATATTTTGGTACAAGATAACTCTGCTTGCCGACACAAACCTATTTTTAATAAAACAGAACTTCAAGACCCATATACAGAGTTGGTAGAAGCACTGTTTATCCCATGGAAATTCTTTGTGACATACTTTAAGGCTATAGAAAAAGAGATTTAATCTACAGCAATGTAAATATGTTTCCACTGTAAGAGCAATCAAATTCTAGAACTTAAAGTGAATGTAAATTTTGATGATAAAGTGCCCGGTTATTAAAAATTTGATTAAAAACAGGGGCACTTTAATTCATCAAAATTTACATTTCACTAGTTTTGTGAAAATACTTACCTTTTAATCTTCACAGCCGCTGCATCGCTTCCTCCACCCGTCGCAAAGCCTCTTCTTGGGTCTAAAATGAGGAATCCGGCTTCCTCCAATCATGGCATTGAATCAGATACTAATTCCCGGGGTGGGAAGCCGTGATTGGAGGATGACCGATTCATCATTTCTGATGTAGGAAGAGGCTTGCAATGACTGGGGGAAGCTGGAGCGGCTGTCAAGATTAAAAACATAATTTATGTAAGAACTTACCTGATAAATTAATTTCTTTCATATTAGCAAGAGTCCATGAGCTAGTGACGTATGGGATATACAATCCTACCAGGAGGGGCAAAGTTTCCCAAACCTCAAAATGCCTATAAATACACCCCTCACCACACCCACAATTCAGTTTAACGAATAGCCAAGTAGTGGGGTGATAGAAAAAGGAGTAGAAAGCAACAAAAAAAGGAACTGGAAATATAATTGTGCTTTATACAAAAAATCATAACCACCAAAAACAGGGTGGGTCTCATGGACTCTTGCCAATATGAAAGAAATTAATTTATCAGGTAAGTTCCTACATAAATTATGTTTTCTTTCATGTAATTGGCAAGAGTCCATGAGCTAGTGACGTATGGGATATTAATACCCAAGATGTGGTAATCCACAGAAGAGTCACTAGAGAGGGAGGGATAAAATAAAAACAGCTATTTCCTCTGAAAAAAATAAATCCACATCCAAAAAATAAGTTTTTCTCATAATTCAAAAGAAAAAAACTTAAAACATAAGCAGAGGAATCAAACTGAAACAGCTGCCTGAAAAACTTTTCTACCAAAAACTGCTTCCGAAGAGACAAACACATCAAAATGGTAGAATTTAGTAAATGTAGCAAAGAAGACCAAGTTGCTGCTTTGCAAATCTGATCAACTGAAGCTTCATTCTTAAAAGATCACAAAGTGGAGACTGATCTAGTAGAATGAGCTGTGATTCTCTGAGGCAGGGCCTGACCCGACTACAAATAAGCCTGGCGAATCAAAAACTTTAACCAAGATGCCAAGGAAATGGCAGAAGCTTTCTGACCTTTCCTAGAACCAGAAAAGACAACAAATGGACTGGAAGTCTTCCTGAAATCTTTAGTAGCTTCAACATAATATTTCAAAGCTCTAACAACATCCAAAGAATGGAAGGATCTTTCCAAGGAATGCTTAGGATTAGGACACAAAGAGGGGACAACAATTTCCCTATTAATGTTAATAGAATTCACAACCTTAGGAAGAAATTCAAATGAAGTCCACAAAACCGCCTTATCCTGATGGAAAATCAGAAAAGGAGACTCACAAGAAAGCGCAGATAATTCGGAAACTCTTCTAGCAGAAGAGATAGCCAAAAGGAACAACACGTTCCAAGAAAGTAGTTTAATATACAAAGAATGCATAGGCTCAAAAGGAGGAGCCTGTAAAGCCTTCAAAACCAAATTAAGACTCCAAGGAGGAGAGATTGATTTAATGACAGGCTTGATACGGACCAAAGCCTGTATAAAACAGTGAATATCAGGAAGCTTAGCAATCTTTCTGTGAAATAAAACAGAAAGAGCAGAGATTTGTCCCTTCAAGGAACTTGCAGACAAATCTTTATCCAAATCATCCTGAAGAAACTGTAAAATAAAATAAAAAAGTCTTCCAAAACTTGATAATAAATCTTCCTAGAAACAGATTTACGAGCCTGTAACATAGTATTAATCACTGAGTCAGAGAAACCTCTATAACTAAGCACTAAGCGTTCAATTTCCATACCATCAAATTTAAAGATTTGAGATCTTGATGGAAAAACGGACCTTGAGACAAAAGTTCTGGTCTTAAAGGAAGTGGCCAAGGTTGGCAACTGGACATCTGAACAAGATCTGCATACCAAAACCTGTGAGGCCATGCTGGTACTACCAGAAACACAAACAATTGTTTCATGATGATCTTGGAGATCAGTCTTGGAAGAAGAACTAGAGGCGGGAAAATATAAGCAGGTTAGTAAAACCAAAGAACTGCTAACGCATCCATCGACTCAGCCTGAGGATCCCTGGAATTGAACAAGTACCTGGGAAGTTTCTTGTTTAGATGGGAAGCCATCAGATCTATTTCTGGGAGACCCCACACATCTGAACAATCTGAAAAAAACCCATATGGATGGAGAGACCACTCCCCCGGATGTAAAGTCTGATGGCTGAGATAATCCGCTTCCCAATTGACTATACCTGGGACATGTACCGCAGAAATTAGACAAGAGCTGGATTACGCCCAAGAAAGTATCCAAAATACTTCTTTCATAGCTAGGGGACTGTGAGTCCTACCCTGATGATTGACATATGCCAGAGTTGTTATATTGTCTGTCTGAAAACAAAAATGATTCTCTCTTCAACAGAGGCCAATCCTGAAGAGCCCTGAAAATAGCACAGAGTTCTAAAATATTAATTGGCAACCTCGCCTCTTGAGGTTTCCAAACTCCTTGTGCTGTCAGAGATCCCCAGACAGCTCCCTAACCTGAAAGGCTTGCATCTGTTGTGATTACAGTCCAGGTTGGACGAACAAAAGAGGCACCTTGAACTAAACGATGGTGGTCTAACCACCAAATCAGAGATAGTCAAACGTTGGGATTTAAGGATATTGGACTGTGATATCCTTGTATAATCCCTGCAACATTGATCTAGCATACAAAGCTGAAGAGGTATTATATGAAAACAAGCAAAGGGAATGATCGAGACTGAAGGTTTTGACAAGCTGAAAACAATTTCATTTGTCTCTTGCCTGCTAGAGACAGAGTCATGGACAATGAATCTAACTGGAAACCTAAAAAGGTGACCCTTGTCTGAGGAATCAAGGATCTTTCCGGTAAATTGATCCTCCAACCATGTCTTTGAAGAAACAATACTGGTTGATTTGTGTGAGATTCGGCAGAATGCAAAGACTGAGCTAGTACCAAGATATCATCCAAATAAGGAACACCGCAATACCCTGTTCTCTGAATACAGAGAGTAGGACACCAAGAACCTTTGAGAAAAAAATTGGAGCTGTCGCTAGGCCAAATTGAAAAGCGACAAATTGGTAATGCTTGTCTAAAAAAGAGAATCTCAGAAACAGATAGTGGTCTGGATGAATCGGAATATGAAGATATGCATCCTGTAAGCCTATCATGGACATATAATGACCTTGCTGAACAAAAGGTAGAAAAGTCCTTATAGTTACCATTTAAAAAATGTCACTCTTACAAAACGATTTAAAATTTCAGATCCAGAACTGGCCTGAATACATTTTCTATCTTTGGGACAATGAATAGATTTGAATAAAACCCTAGACCCTGTTTCTGAAACGGAACTGGTATGATTACCCCTGAAAACTCCAGATCTGAAACACACTTCAGAAAAGCCTGAGCCTTCATTGGAACGTGTGAGAAAAAATCTTCTCACAGGAGGTCTTACTCTGAATCCTATTCGATACCCTTGAGAGACAATACTGTCTAAATGTTTTGGAAAAAATTTCAATCTGCCCCCCACCAGCTGAGCTGAAATGAGGGCCGCACCTTCATGCAGACTTTGGGGCTAGCTTTGGTTTCTTAAAGGGCTTGGATCTATTCCAACTTTAAGAAGGTTTCCAATTGGAACCAGATTCTTTGGGGGAAGGATTTGCTTTCTGTTCTTTATTCTGTCGAAAAGAATGAAAACGATTAGAAGGTTTTAGATTTACCCTTACGATTATATCCTGAGGCAAAAAAACTCCCTTCCCCCCAATGATAGTTGAGATAATTAAAACCAACTGAGAACCAAATACATTATTACCTTGGAAAGAAAGAGATAGTAATCTAGACTTAGATACCATGTCAGCATTCCAATATTTAAGCCACAAAGCTCTTCTAGCTAAAATAGCTAAAGACATAGATTTAACATCAATTTTGATGATATCAAAAATAGCATCACAGATCAAATGATTAGTATGTTGAAGCAAAAAACAATGCTAGACAAATCAAAATCTGTTTCCTGTTGCGCTAAGCTTACCAACCAAAAAGTTGATGAAGCTGCAACATCAGCCATGGATATAGCAGGCCTAAGAATATAGCCAGAAAATAAATAAGCTTTCCTTAGATAAGATTCAAGTTTCCTATATAAAGGAACCTTAAAAAAAGTACTCTCTCATAGGAATAGTAGTACGTTTGGCAAGAGTAAAAATAGCCCCATTAACTTTGGGGGATTTTTTCTCTAGCTGCTGGCAAAGGAAACAACTTCTTAGACCTAAAAGAAGGAATAGAAGTAGTACTAGGCCTATTCCATTCCTTAGAAATCATATCAGAAATAGCATCAGGAACTGGAAAAATCTCTGGAGTAGCCACAGGAGGTTTGTAAACAGTATTTAAACATTTACTAATTTTAGTAACAAGAGGACTAGAATCCTCAATATCCAAAGTAACCAACACCTTACGAATATACTCCATCTTAAAGAGATAAGTAGATTTGTCAGTGTCATTATCTGAGGAAGGATCTTCTGAACCAGATAGATCCTCATCAGAGGAGGATAATTCAGTATGTTGTCGGTCATTTGAAATTTCATCAACTTTATGAGAAGTTTTAAAAGACCCTTTATGTTTATTAGAAGGCGGAATAGCAGACAAAGCCTTCTGAATCGCATCAGCAATAAAAATCTTTTATATTCACAGGGATATCATGTACATCAGATGTTGAAAGAACAACAGGCATTGTACTAGTACTGAATGATACATTATTCGCATGCAAAAGCTTGTCATGACAACTGTTACACACTACAGCTGGAGATATAATCTCCATAAACTTACAACAGATACACTTATCTTTGGTAGAACTGTTATCATGCAGCAGGATTCCAACAGTGGTTTCTGAGACAGGATCAGATTGAGACATCTTGCAAATGCAAGAGAAAAAAAACAACATATAAAGCAAAATTATCAATTTCCTTATATGGCAGTTTCAGGAATGGGAAAAAAATGCAAATAGCATAGCCCTCTGAGCATAAAAAAGAGCAAAAGGCATATAGGAAGTGTGGTTTAAATAAATAAATTATTTGGCTCAAGTATGACGCACAACGCAAAATGAATTTTTTTGGCGCTAACATCCGGAAATGATGCAACTCGCATAATGGCAGACGCAACCTTGTGTAAGGAAAGCTGGTGTCAACTAAGACGCCAGAAATTACGAATTTGCGTCACCGAACATACCTTCGCGCCAAAATTTTTTTCTTGCACCATGAATGACGCAATAAATATCAGCATTTTGCGACCTCGCGAGCCTAATTTTGACCACGAAAATTAATGAAAAAGCAGTCAAATTTTGAAGAAAAGACTATACCCAAGGTAATAAAAAATAACTTCCTAAATATGTTTCCCAATTTTTAAACTGATGGTCTGCAAAAGGAAATATACATAAACCTGACTCATGGCAAATATAAGTACAATACATATATTTAAAAATTATATTAATACATAAAGTGCCAAACCATAGCTGAGAGTGTCTTAAGTATTGAAAACATACTTACCGAAAGACACCCATCCACATATAGCAGATATCCAAACCAGTACTGAAACAGTATCAGTAGAGGTAATGGAATATGAGAGTATATCGTCGATCTGAAAAGGGAGGTAGGAGATTAATCTCTACGACCGATAACAGAGAACCTTTGAAAAGATTTCCTGTGAGGAAAAACATAGAATCCATAGGTGATACTCCCTTAACATCCCTCTGACAAACGCTGTACTCTGAGATGAATTGGGCTTCAAAATGCTGAGAAGCGCATATCAACAAAGAAAATCAAGCACAAACTTACTTCGCCACCTCCATAGGTTTTTGAGGTTTGGGAAACTTTACCCCTCCTGGTAGGATTGTATATCCCATATGTCACTAGCTCATGGACTCTTGCCAATTACATGAAAGAAAGGTAAGTATTTTCACAACACGAGTGAAATGTAAATTTTGATGAATTAAAGTGCCCCTGTTTTTAATCAAATTTTTAAAAAACGGGCACTTTATCATCAAAATTTACATTCACTTTAATGGATTGAGTGACTGCAAATACCTTAGATAAATTTAAAAAATGATCAACAGTGACATTTTTTCTTACCCAATGTAAGAAAATGAATCTCATCCCGAAGGGACCCCAAATTAAGAACCCACTCTTAATCCACTACTCACCAGTTGTTGAGAACATTTGCAGAACTAGTGAGAAACTACATAACATCTTAATTTATCAGCTATATGGCAGAAAACATAAAAATACACTGCCATAAGCAATCCTTACTTCAGAATCTTCAAAAAAATCACATCCGTAGCTAAAGAAATGGAAACCTAAATGGAATACTTATACAGGAAGATAGAGTCTCTAAGGAAGAAAAAGAAGGAACTGGCAAGCCATACACAGCACAATAAAATCCCTTATGAAAAATAAACCAATCTAATATTCACTGAAACTTTTAATGTCCCAATCCGAGCAAAGATTGTTAACCACTGTGAAAGCATCAAAGACGATACTGGGATTGTTAACCTCTCATATTGTCACCTGTCAATACCTGAGAAAGCAGTCTTGTCCAAAGGGCTTACATGTTCTCCAAGCACATAACTGGACCACATTCAATTATATTACTTTAGAAGACTGAGTCTTAAGGAATTATTCTTTGACAAAGAAAACATCACATTAAACATTGATCATAATTGGAGAAAAAAACCCGCCAATAACTTTAACAAGAGGAAACATAAAATTGTACAGCTATATTGAAAGCTTCAGTGTGAGAGAGGCATCCCTTGTTACTACACAACAGAAAAAAAATCATATACAACCACGCAACTCACAATAAAAACAATCATCAAGACAGCTGACAAGGGCGGACTGTCTGATGGAAACTACTACAAAAAATTGGACCACAACCCCATCAAAGAATATACAACCCATCTCATAAAACTAATCCGATCTTTCCCAAAATACCTACAGCAAGAAAAAGCTTGTTCCTTACAATACTCATATGGGGACTTTCTATATGCTGCCCAAAATCCACAAGCCAGGAAAGCTAGGAAACCCAGGACAACCTATTATAACAGGTATGGGAACACTCATTGAACACAAATCTGGCCTAAAAGAAAGTTTTCTTAAGCCCCTAGTTATTAACAGTGAGAGCTTTATACAGTACACCACAGACTTTCATAATAAACTTAGCCACATCACAAAACTACCTGCAAATATAATACTGGTAATCATGGATGTGGAATCTTTATACAGTAACAACGAACATAAGGATGGTATTGAGGCATGTGTTAAATTCCTCTTGTCCCGCAAAGTTACACACAAATATTATAGTGAAACTACCGCCAAGCTTATAGAATTTATTATTACACAACTATTTCAATTTTAACAACAGCTATTAACAAATAACTGGGACAATGATGGGCACAAAAATGTCACTACAATATGCTAATCTTTCATGGCCAACCTGAAACAGAGATTCCTAGCCACTTACCCCCACAAACCATATAAATATTTCTGCTACATTGATGACATTTTCATATGGACAAAAGGAGAAGAAAGCCTGTTAAGACTTCCATAAATAATATAATTTATTCCACCCATCAATAAACCTCAAAATGAATTTCTCAAAACACAGGGGTTTTCTCGCAAACACTCTACACCTTTCACTCTCAGGTAGATTCTGCCATTTATGACAGCCTACTCACCCCCTCCCATTCTCTAACGACATCTTGTTTTAAGTGTTAAACTCTATAATATTGATTAGTATTGCTTCAGACCCAAAGAATAGAGGAAATCTCTTCAAAGTTTGTCTTTTAAATATCATGTTAGTCCAATAAAAAAGGTATCATTGCATACTGCAATACTCTGGTTATTTTGACATCCCATTTTAATTGTATTAAGTTAACTTCAATTGGCAGATTCTTTATTGTAAATCAGGTAGGATTTGTATAGGTTGAACTTGGACTTTTGCCTTCTTTCAACCTCAGATACATTATTACTATGTAGAACAAAAAAGGGTGGGCAGTTTGATGAGTGCTATAATGAGATATGAGCCAAGTATGGAAGGTTAGTAAATATTTTTTGATTTATGGTAATTTTGGCTCACCCTAGTAACACTCACTAAAGACTAATTTTAAAAGTAGTAACATCTAAGGACAGAAAAATGGAAACTTTTCTTTTAAACTCGGTCTAAGCAGAAGCGTACACAATCAATGAATATTTTTCATAAATGCATGAGTACTCTATGCTGTTGCTATAAACAAAACTTTTAGAATCAGTTTCTGCTTAAGATTTCCAATATATACACCTGTTATATAATGAACGTTAAGTCTCTGTGAAAGAGATGCCTTCGTCACTTGATTAACTGAAATGATACAGTAAGTAATCCAATTGAACATGTGAACTGTATACAGCTTTTTCAATGTTGTTATAAGGTTACTAGTAATTATCAGTGTTACTCAATTTATTTGATCTATTCCACACACATGTGAAAACATATAACCATATCAAGGGTAGCACAGTTTCTTCCCATTATTAATTTTTCCTTTGGAAATAATGAGGGAGAAGTTGTTGAAAATGAAAGACAAGATAATGTGAAGAACAGAAAAGAGGGTAAAATTCAACTATGCACCTCCATATAACAACAGTCATATTAAAATCATCTTAAGTGTGAGGCTCCAGAGGAGTGATTCCTGTACTAATTTGAAATTAAAGATCATCAAGCTTCAAGGACCCAAATCAAATTCCATAGAGTTAAGGATATTTAGGGCAAACATGTAATGATGCCTGAAAGAAATATTTAGAGAACAACCTCTGACTCTGGTAACACTTGACAAAGCACAAACCTGAGGTTGTGTTAACCCTTTATGTAAAACCTCAAGTACATGAGGATAAAGTTGGTAGATCCATATATATATATAGTGACTCAACCAATGCAGAACAACATTGCAAACATTATAACAGGCAGAAGATGCATCTCAGCCATCAGATACAAAGTCCTTATTTTGGATGAAAGGGTGGACCTTGCTGGTTGTCAGCAAATGGACTGCAATAATATCCTATTAATGTATACTAGACCTTTAACATTCAAAAGACACAACAACTTCAGTCTTTCAAGAGGCAGGGTGGATAGAGATGCTGAAGCTTCTGTCTCCCCAGAATGAGCATTTTAGAAAGAATCAATATGACAGTAAAGTATATATAAGTTTGCGTCTAAAAAAAAAATCTGTGCTAACAAAAAAAAGAATGACCGCTTTAACTAAATAAGGGTGAGATACAAGGTACTCATAATAAGAATAAGATGACAGATCAAAATCCATTTTAAAATGCCGGACACCAACATTCAATATATACTTTTTTTGCATAGCTTGAAAAGATTTCAATAACCTTTGAAATATCTTACATAAAACACAAACTCTTTTTTAATGTGGAATAACCTGTGAGTTTGTTTTTACATACAGTTGCTTTAGTTCCTTAGTCAGCGATATATACCGTTATTAAATCTGTAAGAAATTATTATTATTAATAAATGATGTATGTTATTTCACATATCACATTTACTGTTTTGTTTTTGTATCGGTCTGCCAAGTTTAGCAAATAAATAGTAACTGTGCATTAAAATTTGAAGCATAAAGTTTACATTTGCACTGCAGAGGATTTTAGCTTCTTTTCAGCTAAATCAACTATATATGATATTTATTTGTCTGTTGCTTTTTGTTGTTTGTTTCTTTCTTTTTCACATTTAAATAGTTTGTATTGAATTGTGATTTATCATTATTTTATTTATGGGTGTGTGTGTGTATGGGTGTGTGTGTGTGTGTGTACGTGTGTGTACGTGTGTGTGTGTGTACGTGTGTGTACGTACGTGTGTGTGTGTGTGTGTACGAGTGTGTGTGTGTATGGGTGTGTGTGTGTGTGTGTGTGTGTATGGGTGTGTGTGTGTACGGGTGTGTGTGTGTGTGTGTACGTGTGTGGGTGTGTGTGTACGTGTGTGGGTGTGTGTGTGTGTATGGGTGTGTGTGTGTGTGTATGGGTGTGTGTGTGTGTGTATGGGTGTGTGTGTGTACGGGTGTGTGTGTGTGTGTATGGGTGTACGGGTGTGTGTGTGTGTATGGGTGTGTGTGTGTGTATGGGTGTGTGTGTGTGTGTATGGGTGTGTGTGTGTACGGGTGTGTGTGTGTGTGTGTGTACGTGTGTGGGTGTGTGTGTACGTGTGTGGGTGTGTGTGTGTGTGTGTGTATGGGGGTGTGTGTGTGTGTATGGGTGTGTGTGTGTATGGGTGTGTGTGTGTGTGTGTGTATGGGTGTGTACGTGTGTGTGTGTACGTGTGTGGGTGTGTGTGTGTGTGTACGAGTGTGTGTGTGTATGGGTGTGTGTGTGTGTGTGTATGGGTGTGTGTGTGTACGTGTCTCTACACACATACTTCTTTTTCTTACCTTTACAATGACTATGTCTTCAATATAACGTAGTGCCGAAATCTTATTATGGTTTTGCTCTACAATAAAACTTCTTTAATTTTATGGTGGAGTGCTTCTGCTCTTTATTTACATATTGCAATACTTATCCAAACTGCTGGGACCAGAAAAGGTTTGGATTTCGGAATAGTTTGGATTTCTGCACCTTTAAAACGTGACAGTTTGGAGAGGGGATGGGGGCGAAGTGTGAACAAGTGGCATGCAATATTAATGTCATAATACAGCTTATACAGGCATCTTAAGGGTAGTTTTATATAACGTTATACATAGTATCATCAGAAAGGTAATATCTGTTGTTTTTAATAAATATAGACTATTATTTGCATTTTACAGCACACAAAAAACAAACCAAAGACAGAGAAGATTGTGACTTTTTTTTATTTTATTTTTAAATAGCAACTAAAAAGTTTGGATTTTGGAATTCAGGATTTGGGGACATGGACCTGTATCTTCAGCACTGCCCTTTTAAATAAAACTAAATACTGATTGGTATAGAATATTTGCCAAGAAGCAGGCCCCATTATTACATGAAGAGATTTTTCATTTAATCAGGGCTGCTTTTATAAATAAAATTATTATTACATTGTATTACATTTTTACAAATCTCACAGAGAAATAAATTGCTAAAATAGCTAACAATTAATGGTAAATCAACAAAACATGAGCTTTTACGTGTAATTTAATGAACAAAATGCACAACAATGTCGGTAAAGGGTGTCTATTCTACTAAATAAATACTGCTAGACATACCTATTATTGTAATGTTCAGCCAGGGGTATAGTCCGAAAATACAGTCTAGGGGGTCAATAGATCATGTATTAGCCAAATCCCCACAGGGCAAATGCTAGTAACAGCAGCTTTCTATGAAGCCAAGGGCAGTGAGGAGGTCATAACATCAGATACATTGTCATTCTAGTGCAGTGAAGACTAAAATAGTCAGGATCAAGGAAGAATTAAGCTATTATCACCTCTGTCATTTTCTGAAACACAGCAATCCTTTAAATCGTGAACCTTTTGTTTATATTAACTCTAATTAAATACACAAGAAACAAAAGGAGCATGATAATCAGCTAATAACTAGAGACCAATTTGCCCAGCGTGTTTAAAGGGACATGAAAACCATTTTTTTTTCTTTCATGATTCAGATAGAGAATCAAATTTAAAAAAAGTTTCCAATGTACTTCTGTTATCAGATTTGTGTCGTTCTCATGTTATTCTTTGTTGAAGAGATATCTAGATAGGTAGCGTGCACATCCCTGGAGCACTACGTGACAGGAAATAGAGCTGCCCTCTAGTGCTCTTTCTATTGTATAACATTGTTGCAAAACTGAAAATTTGATTATTGAAGTAAATTGGAAAGTTATTTAAAATTGTATGCTCTAACTGAATCATGAAATAAAAATATAGGGTTTAATGTCCATTTAAAGAGCATGCAATTTTAAGCAACTTTCTAATTTACTCCTATTATCAAATTTTCTTCATTCTCTTGGTGTCTTTTTTTGAAAAGCATGAATGTAAGTTTAGAAGCAGGCCCATTTTTGGTGAACAACCTGGGTTGTTCTTGCTGATTGGTGGATAAATTCACTCACCAATAAAAAAAGTGCTGTCCAGGGACTGAACCAAAAGTTGGCTGCCTCCTTAGCTTAGATGCCTTTTTCAAATAAAGATAGCAAGAGCTAGAAGAAAAAATCATAATACGAGTAAATAAGAAAGTTGCTTGACATTGCATGTTCTATCTGAATCACAAAATAAATCATTTGGGTTCAGTGTCCCTTTAAGCAGTAGCTGCTGATTTTATGGTTAATTTTGACTGATGGACAGATAGATACATATATAGATATAGCTTTATTTGTATGTTTTTAAATTCACAAGCAGTCTGAATTACATAGTATTAGTGATCAAAGATTTAAAGTTCTGTCTAAGTTTTAGATTTCCAACTGCAATGTTATCAATTTGCATTTTAAATTCAATCAGAACCGTTTTTGTGATATACAAAAAAGTAATAATAAAAAAAAATCTTGTACTGTACACGTTAACCTTTTTCCAATATGGTAGTAGACTATATCCACAGGTGTCTGCTGACTTTGCCTGTTTCCAGGGATGAATTTTAAAATTAACTTTTAAACCCCATTGAATATGTAAGCAAAGTTGTACATCGTATAGTTGTCTTTGGGTGTAACAGTCTATGGATTATATCAAGCAAGACAAGCTAACCTAATGGGATGCTGGTATCATTTATAAATCTGGTCTTCTATATTTTTCTGTTGTATGTTTATTCTTAGCAACATACAAAACACCTCGTTAGGTTTGGAAACTTACTACCAAATGTTTGTCACCATGGAAGTTATTATTAATTAATTAAAATAGATAAAAACCATGATCATTTGGAGTGTTCAGTTCTGAATAACCTGTTGGTGCTTCATAAAAAAAGCTGATAATATCTTACAAGGTGGGTTTACTAGCTACTGCTACCAGTTGTATCAGGAAGTACATAAAGGAAGCATAAAGCTCAGTTCTTACACAGAATGTTGAGTCCCACAATATATTAAGACTTAACTTTTCAAATCAAATGCTAAATGATTTATTGCCTTCACATATTACTGTCAAAAATACTATTTAGGAAATAAACTTGCCCTTTGAAATCTGAGTTTCCTATAGGACAGGCAAATGAATAAGCTATTTTAAACAGTGCTAATGAGCAATAATATAGGTCTACATTGCCATTTCACTGGGTGATTTATTTCCTTAAATTTACAACTTGCATTTAACCAGTAGTTATAAATCTCACCTTATGTCAGCAGAAGCACCTAAAATTATTTTTAACCAAAGTGTCAGGCAGAATTGGTCAGACTATATAGATGAGAAAAGCTGGTCAAAGCGATCAAAAGTGGCTGTCATTCTCATGGACAAGGGACTCGCCGGCTTAATGGTTTTCTGAAAAGTTATCTATGACAAGGATCATCTGAGTGTATGAAGGTGATGGAAAACAATTTATGCTTACCTGATAAATTTATTTCTCTTGTAGTGTATCCAGTCCACGGATCATCCATTACTTATGGGATATATTCTCCTTCCCAACAGGAAGCTGCAAGAGTCCACCCACAGCAAAGCTGCTATATAGCTCCTCCCCTAACTGCCATATTCAGTCATTCGACCGAAAACATGCAGAGAAAGGAAAAACCATAGGGTGCAGTGGTGACTGTAGTTCAAATCAAAAAATTACCTGCCTTAAAGTGACAGGGCGGGCCGTGGACTGGATACACTACAAGAGAAATAAATTTATCAGGTAAGCATAAATTATGTTTTCTCTTGTTAAGTGTATCCAGTCCACGGATCATCCATTACTTATGGAATACCAATACCAAAGCTAAAGTACACGGATGATGGGAGGGACAAGGCAGGTACTTAAACGGAAGTTACCACTGCCTGTAAAAAACCCTTTCTCCCAAAAATAGCCTCCGAAGAAGCAAGGTATCAAATTTGTTAAATTTGAAAAGTATGAAGCGCAGACCAAGACTCCGTCTTGTAAATCTGTTCAACAGAAGCCACATTTAAAAAAGGCCCAAGTGAAAACCACAGCTCTAGTAGAATGAGCTGTAATCCCTTCAGGAGGCTGCTGTCCAGCAGTCTCATAAGCTAAATGAATTATGCTTTTTAACCAAAAAGACAGAGAGGCTGCTGAAGTCTTTTGACCTCTCCTCTGTCCAGAATAGACAACAAACAAGGTGAACGTTTGATGAAAACTGTAGTAGCTTGTAAGTAAAACTTTAAAGCACAAACCACGTCCAATATTGTGTAATAGACGTTCCTTCTTTGAGGAAGGATTAGGATACAAGCATGGAACAACTATCTCTTGAGTGATGTACTTGTTAGATACCACCTTAGGAAAAAACCCAGGTTGGTACGCAGGACTACCTTATCCGTACGAAGGACCAGATAAGGAGAATCACATTGTAACACAGATAACTTGGAGACTCTACGAGTCGAGGAATTAGCTACCCAAAAGGAACTTTCCAAGATAAAGATTGATATCTATGGAACAAAAAAGGTTCAAACGGAACTTCTTGAAGAACCTTAAGAATCAGGTTTAAGCTCCATGGCGGAGCAACAGTTTTAAACACAGGCTTGGATCTAACCAAAGCCTGACCAAATGCCTGAACGTCTAGAATACCTGCCAGACGCTTGTGCAAAAAAATAGACAGAGTAAAAATCTGTCCCCTTTTAAGGAATTAGCTGACAACCCTTTTCTCAAAAACATCTTGGAGAAAAGATAATATCCTGGGAATCCAGACTTTACTCCATGAGTAACCCTTGGATTCATAACAATCAGATATTTACACCATATCTATGTTCAATTTTCCTAGAGACAGGCTTTCATGTCTGTATTAAGGTATCAATGACTGACTCGGAGAAGCCATGCTTTGATAACATCAAGCGTTCAGTCTCCAGGCAGTCCATCTCAGATTGATTCTATTTAGATGGTTGAAAGGACCCTGAGGTAGAGGGACCTGTCTCAGAAGCAGAGACCGTGATGGAAAGGATGACATGTCCACCAGATCTGCATACCAGGTCCTGCGTGGCTACGCAGGCGCTGTCAAAAACACCAAAGCCCTCTCCTGCTTGGTCTTGACCTCCGGAGGAAATCCCACTCCCCCGGAAGAAAAGTCTGACGACTTAGAAAATCCACCTCCCAGTTCTCAACACCTGGGATATGGATAGCTGATAGACAAGAGTGAGTCTCTGTCCAGTGAATTATTGTAAGACTTCTAACATCGCTAGGGAACTTCTGTTCCCCCTTGATGGCTGATGTAAGCCACAGTCGTGTATATTGTCCGACTGAGTATGATGTACCTCAGAGTTGCTAACTGAGGCCAAGTCTGAAGAGCATGGAATATCACTCCCAGTTCCAGAATATTTATTAGAAGGAGGGTCTCCTCCTAAGTCCACTATCCCTGAGCCTTCAGGGAGTTCCAGACTGCATCCCAACCTAAAAGGCTGGCATCTATTGTAACAATTGTCCCATCTGACCTGCGGAAGGTCATACCCTTGGACAGATGGACCCGACATAGTCACCAGAGAAGAGAATCTCTGGTCTCTTGGTCCAGGTTTAACAGGGGGACAAATCTGTGTAATCCCCGTTCCTCTGACTGAGCATGCATAGTTGCAGCGGTCTGAAATGTAGACGTGCAAACGGTACTATGTCCCTTGCCGCTACCATTAAGCCGATTTCATTCATGTACTGAGCCACCGAAGGGCGCGGATGGGATGAAAAAACACGGCAGAAATTTAGAAACTTTGACAACCTGGACTCCGTCAGGTAAATTTTCATTTCTACAGAATCTATCAGAGTCCCTAGGAGGGAAACCCTTGAGATTGGGGATAGAGAACTCTTTCCTTGTTCACTTTCCACCCATGTGATCTCAGAAATGCCAGTACTACGTCCGTATGAGACTGGGCAATTTGGATGTTTGACGCCTGTATCAGGATGTCGTCTAAATAAGGGGCCACTTCTATGCCCTGCGGTCTAAGGACCGCCAAAGCGACCCCAGAACCTCCATAAAGATTCTTGGGGCTGTAGATATCCCAAAGGAAAGAGCTACAAACTGGTAATGCCTGTCTAGAAAGGCAAACCTGAAAAACGATGGTGATCTTTATGCATCACAATGTGAGGATAAGCATCCTTCAAATCCATTGTAGTCCTCTATTGACTCTCCTGGATCATAGTTAAGATGGTACGAATAGTTTCCATCTTAAATGACGGAATTCTGAGGAATTTGTTTAAGATCTTTAGATCCAAAATAGGTCTGAAGGTTCCCTCTCCTTGGGAACCACAAACAGATTTGAGTAAAAACTCTGTCCCTGTTCCTCTCTTGGAACTGGATGGATCTCGTACACAATGTAAGAATGCCTCCTTCTTTATCTGGTTTGCAGATAATTGTGAAAGGCGAAATCTCCCCTTTTTTTGGGGGGGAATCTTTGAAATCCAGAAGATATCTCTGGGATATAAATTCCAATGCCTAGGGATCCTGGGCATCTCTTGCCCACGCCTGGGCGAAGAATGAAAGTCTGCCCCCTATAGGATCCGTTACCGGATAGGGGTCCGTTCCTTCATGCTGCCTTAGAGGCAGCAGCAGGCTCCTTGGCCTGCTTATCTTTGTTCCAGGTCCGATTGTCTCCAGACCGCCTTGGACTGAGCAAAAATTCCCTCTTGTTTTGCCTTAGAGGAAGAGGATGCCACACCTGCCCTGAAGTTTTTAAAAGGCACGAAAATTAGACTTTTTTTTTTTTTTTTTTTTTTTTTTTTGGCCCTTGATTTGGACCTATCCTGAGGAAGGGCATGACCTTTTCCTCCAGTGATATAAGCAATAATCTCCTTCAAACCAGGCCAGAATAGGATCTGCCCCTTGAAGGGAAGTTAAGTAGCTTATTTATTAAAGTCACGACAGCTGACCATGATATAAGCCATAGCGCTCTGCGCGCCAGTATAGTAAAAAACAGAATTCTTAGCCGTTAGTCTAGTCAAATGAACAAGGCATCAGAAAACAAAGGAATTGGCTAGCATAAGCTTGTCAAATATATTCATCCAATGGAGTCGCTTAACTGTAAAGCCTCATCAAGAGACTCAACCCAGAACGCCGCAGCAGCAGTGACAGAAGCAATGTATGCAAGGGGCTGCAGGATAAAACCCTGTTGAATAAACATTTTTTATCCATTGGATCTAAAAAGCACAACTGTCCTCGTCAGAGGTAGTGGTACGCTTAGCTAGAGTAGAAACTCTTCTCTCCACCTTAGGAACTGTCTGCCAGAAGTCCCGTGTGGTGGTAACTATTAGAATACATTCTTCTAAAAAATAGGAGGGGAAGAGAACGGCACACCTGGTCTATCCCATTCATTATTAAAAAAAAAAAAATTTAGTAAACCTCTTTAGGTATTGGAAAAACATCAGTACACACTGGCACTGCATATTATTTATCCAGTCTACACAATTTCTCTGGCCCTGCGATTGTACACATTCATTCAGAGCAGCCAAAGCCTCCCTGAGCAACAAGTGGAGGTTCTCAAGCATAAATTTTAAATGTAGAAATATCAGAATCAGGTTAAATCATCTTCCCTGAGTCAAAAAAAAAAAATCACCCACAGACTAAGCATATTGTGAGGTAGTATCATACATGGTTCTTAAAGCGTCTGTATGCTCTGTATCTACCCCCAGAGCTAACTGCTTTCCTTTAATTTCAGGTAGTCTGACTAATACTGCTGCCAGAATATTATTCACCACCTTTGCCATGTCTTGTAAAATAAACGCTATAGGCGCCCTTGATGTACTTGGCACCATTTGAGCGTGAGTCCCTGAAGCGGGAGTCGAAGGGTCTGACACGTGGGGAGAGTTAGTCGGCATAACTTTCCCCTCGACAGAATCCCCTGGTAAAAGAAACGCTATGGGTGCCCTTGATGTACTTGGCGCCATTTGAGCGTGAGTCCCTAAAGCGGGAGTCAAAAGGTCTGACACGTGGGGAGAGTTAGTCGGCATAACTACCCCCACGACAGAATCCTCTGGTGATAATGTTTTTAAAGACAAAAAATGATCTTTATTGTTTAACATGAAATCAGTACATCTGGTACACATTCTAAGATGGGGTTCCACCATGGCTTTAAAACATAATGAACACAGAGCTTCCTCTATGTTAGACATGTTAGAACAGACTAATAATGAGACTAGTAAGCTTGGAAAACACTTTAAATCAAGTTAACAAGCAAATATATAAAACGTTACTGTGCCTTTAAGAGAAACAAATTTTGTCAAAATTTGAAAAACAGTGAAAAAAAGGCAGTAAAACAAACAAAATGTTTACAGTACATGTAATAAGGTAACAGAGCATTGCACCCACTTGCAAATGGATGATTAACCCCTTAATGCAAAAAACAGATAAAAAAAAACGACATAGACGTTTTTAAAAACAGACACAACAAACTGCCACAGCCAACAGTGGGAAGCTTCAGTTAACTGTTTCTATGCAAAATTTAAGCCAGCCATGTGGAAAAAACTTAGGCCCCAATAAGTTTTATCACCAAATATATGTTAAAAAAAGATTAAACATGCCAGCAAACGTTTTAAAACACATTTTTACAAGAGTATGTATCTCTATTAATAAGCCTGATACCAGTCGCTTTTACTGCATTTAAGGCTATACCAACATTACAGTGTTATCACCAATGTACGTTAAAAAACGATTAAACATGCCAGCAAACGTTTTAAAACACATTTTTATAAGAGTATGTATCTCTATTAATAAGCCTGATACCAGTCGCTATCGCTGCATTTAAGGCTTTACTTACATTACTTCGGTATCAGCAGTATTTTCTTAGTCAATTCCATTCCTAGAAAAATATTTTACTGCACATACCTTATCTGCAGGAAAACCTGCACGCCATTCCCCCTCTGAAGTACCTCACTCCTCAGAATGTGTGAGAACAGCAAATGGATCTTAGTTACGTCTGCTAAGATCATAGAAAAACGCAGGCAGATTCTTCTTCCAAATACTGCCTGAGATAAACAGCACACTCCGGTGCCATTTAAAAATAACAAACTTTTGATTGAAGAATAAACTAAGTAGAAAGCACCACAGACTCTCACAACCTCCTATCTATGTTGAGGCTTGCAAGAGAATGACTGAATATGGCAGTTAGGGGAGGAGCTATATAGCAGCTTTGCTGTGGGTGGACTCTTGCAGCTTCCTGTTGGGAAGGAGAATATATTCCATAAGTAATGGATGATCCGTGGACTGGATACACTTAACAAGAGAAAGATAATTTTGTAATATCAATGCAATGAAACTACAGTATTCTATTGTTTCTTTACGCAATAGTATAAAAAGTCCAGACTAAGATAGCATTCATTTACTGTCTGCTTTTCAATAAAACAGAAACATCTGAGCCTTGAGTGATCTGAAGGCTAAGTTCCCACCTAGTTCAGCTCTTCCATTAACATCAGCATGTGGCAGCACAAATGTCACAACATCAAAAAGTTGAAAAGTTACAACTTCATCCTCAAGCCGTTCAGTCAGTAAACATACACTCATTTATCACAAACAGTTACTAGAAACCAGAGCTCAAAACTGATACACCACACTTTAACGCAATAATGAATAAAGAATGTTATTTTTGTTCTACTACAATGATGTTCTAGCCCAGTAGATTGTTCCTCTTTAAATGCATAACAAAACCATAAATCCAGTCAAACAAATTCAGATCACATATATTGAGATCATATTCATGCAGAATAAGAGGAATGTCTTTTACCGAGACATTTTTTTAGAGCCATCATTTTATTGGTTTTATAAAAAACAAGAAACAAGTAAAAACTAACAAATAATGTAACAGTAATTGAGGGAAAAAGAGGGACGGACATTTTGTGATTTGTTTCCCTATAGTTCCAAGTGGTCCATCACTTCTTGTCTGTTGCACCAGATTTAAGTTTGGAATAAATAACTACAAAGTCAGCTGTAGACTCAAACCATGCTAGCAAACTTACCTTGATATCTGATGTATCTCTCTGGGAGTTACGCCACGCTCTTGAAATGGAAGAAAATGTTCTGTCTGCATGATCAAATTTACCTCCTTGCAAATTCAAAAAAAATGTTGTGAATGGTTCCTAGAAAAGACAAAGGAAACTTGGACTTTAGCTCCATGATAGTTAAGCGATTTTGTTAGTATGATGATCAAGATGGAAGCTTTTAATAAAAGGATATGAAACTCAAATATTTTCTTTTGTGACTCAGCCATGGCATACAATTTTTAAAATGTTTCTAATTTACTTCTATTATCAAAGTTGCTTAGTTCCCCTGGAATTCTTTATTGAAGAGATAAGAGTCTGGAGAACTAAATGGCAGGAGATAGTGCTGCCATCTAGTGCTCACTCCTTTTTTCAACAAATAATACCAAGAGAACCAAGAAAATTTGATAATCGAAATAAATTAGAAACCAGTTTAAAATTGCATGCTCTATCTGAATCAGAAAAAATTAGAATTTCAAGTTCCTTTAATCAATCTTTCAAAATATTTGGCATTTTTATTGGGACTATCACCACCACCATTATTCCATTTATTTTGGCAGTGAACGCTCCCCCAAGAGCTTTACACAACTCATTACAATAGGTTTTACTTTGATATTGCCATTAAAAAACAAATTATGCTTACCTGATAATTTTCTTTTCTTCTGACGGGAAGAGTCCACAGCTGCATTCATTACTTTCGGGAATTCAGAACCTGGCCACCAGGAGGAGGCAAAGACACCCCAGCCAAATGCTTCGAATACCTCCCCAACTTCCCTCAACCCCAGTCATTCTGCCAAGGGAACAAAGAACAGTAGGAGAAATATCAGGGTGAAAAAGGTGCCAGACAAACAAAAATGTACTGCCGTCTCATAGACAAAACGCGGGCAGGAGCCGTGGACTCTTCCCGTCAGAAAAAAAGAAAATTATCAGGTAAGGATAAATTTATGTTTTTCTTCTTAAACGGGAAGAGTTCACAGCTGCAGTCATAACTTTTGGGAAAACAATACCCAAGCTAGAGGACACTGAATGCAAACAAAGGGTGGGTACAAAAAGGTGGCCCCTTTGAAAGGCACCACAGCCTAAATTTACCCAACACCCTATAAAAATAAGAAACAAGATGGGCAAAAAACCCGGAGCCCAGGTAACTGCACATCAGCTACACAACCAGTAAAGCCGATCTAGAGACCACTCAGCCCCAGAGTCTATTGAGCACAACAGCCTCCAAGGAGCCAGCCCCGCGGCTCTCGACTCCCACGAAGAGTACCCCCGGCCTAAATGGCAAGGACTTCAATCTGCCCCCTAGAGGGAGAATAGATCCCCAGAGAGATCCAAAGGACCACACCACCCGGGTTCAAAACAAACTTAGAACAACCCAAGGTTGTCACCCAGGAAGGCGATCTCCCTAAAAGAACAAGGACCTGAAAAAAAAAAACATATTCAGGGAAAAACGTCCCAAAAGGACCCGAGGGCCACCCCCCCTTGACACAGCACTATACCACAAAAGGTGCTCCAGAAATAAACACGAGTTCCCTGATGCATCATAGTCAAGTCGAACCCTTCAGGCTAGACAAGCATAGACAGCAGAGACAGGATAACAATCCCAGCAGCTAACAAAAGAGCTCTCCAAGAGAACACCAAGCCATCTGAAACAAGAACTTGCAATGATCAGCTTCGAAGTAGAGAGGCTGACCCAAGCTATCGTGGAACTCAAAACCACTGAATAGCGCCAAAAATCTCGACAACAGCTTACGACCAGGGCACCTGGCTCCAAGGAGCATCCCCTCCCAGCAGCAGACGCCGATAGAAGAGAGGAGAAGATCAAAAGTCCTCCCACCAAAGGAGAGGACAGACTCAAAAAGAAAACGGTCAACACCGCATAGAGCAACCGATCCGCGACCTTCCCTCCAGGGTAATGGTCCCAGCCCAATGGCATAGTCAAGACCGAAGACAAGAGTCCTACACCGCTGTCTTCCATAAAGTGGAACACTTCCCAAGTTCTCAGACCCCCAGCATCTAAATATCAGAATCCAACAATTATCAGGAGCCCTACCTGTGTTCAAACCCACATCCTCCTGCTTCAGGAACAGTGGAGCCAGTCACTAATCCACATCTCCCTATTCCAAGATTCTGAGAACGCAAGAAGGGAAAAAAAACCTCCAAGGCAAGAAAAACCAGGACCCGCAGGTCTTCACAGATACTGAGGTAACTCCAAATCAAGGAGAACACACAAGAACCCATCCCCCACTCTAGGTGAGAAAAAGGAACTAAAGCAACGGAAACCACCCTAGGCTAATATCGCCAGCCCAGTTGAAAAGACACCTGGAGTCTACAAGGAACAGCAAATGCCCCCAGAAGACCAGTAGGGTCTCGCCTCAGGCAGATAGGAATCTCCCATGAGAAACAAAACCCCGCCCCCCCTCCAAGGGACACGCGGGAACACAAAATCTAAGGTTAAACAGAAGCGTCCAAGTCCAATCCAAGGAGAGACAAGGTCCTAGGCCAGAATCCTCGAAAACGGAATCGATCAAAGATCCATCTTCCTGAGGACCACTAAGCTGCCTCCTATGATTAGGAGCGCACCATCTAATGTCCATAGACTTAACGACCTAGCAACAGCCTCAAACCCAAGAGTCTGAAAGAACTCCTGACCCGTTTAATATTCGGCACCCAGTGCTCCTGGATCGCAAGGTAAATCCTCGTAGACCAGCTTAATTACTTGTTACACACGCAGGAAAGGCAACAAACAGCACCCGAAGTTGGAGGTGAAACCTGGACCTTCTGCTTGCCATCCCAGTAAGATAGACGGAACCACCCTCCAGTAAGCCCCAACAGAGCATTGAGGATAAATGGTCATCTACCTGACCCCAGAAGGGCAACAGTCTGTAACCGACCTTGGACCTCCACTTTCAAGCTCGAAGGCTAGACTGCAACGAGGTTGAAGATTACACACGAGCGTCATGGACAGACCACTGGTAGATCTATATGGAAGAGACAACAGTCTCCAGAGATCCCAAAAACCCCTTTAACAGGGTAAAAGTCGGGAGCCTCACAAGCTCCCCACAGAAGGTAGGGTAACCCCTGCACTCCACCTCATAGAGCAAACGCAACTCTGAGCAAAGGAAGAAGGACATGCCCGCACATCCAGACCAGATGAACCAATCCAAGACAGGAAGACAGGAGACTCCGCCATCGCAAAATAATGCTATTAGGCCAAAGAGTCAACATCCGAAAAAAACCTCAAGTGAAAACGCAAATCATTCACCACTCGCAACACTAGACCATGGAGGTCATTCACATCTCCCAACTCCAAGGAATTAAAACTACAGTTCTGAGTACCCAGGGACCTGTAAGAACTATGATGATGTCTGAAAAGTCAGACCCGTATACCAGGCGAGTAACCAGAAAAAGCCAACCTTAGATTGGCACTCGCAACCCTCCATTCGGAAGCATTGTATCTACACACTAAGCCTCATACTTCGAAAAAGGATCCCAGCCCGAAATCCATATCAATAGGCCAAGTGATATTCAGAATCCAACAGGATTAAATCAGCACCACGATGGTGACATGAACCAAAGTAACAGCAGAAAATGGTCCAACCAGTACCTGCCTGGTATAAGGACACCCCAGAACTGTCCAAGGTCAAAGAAAATTCGTCCTGAAGGTTCGATAAACTAGAAAACATAATTGTTATTCAAAAAGTGTGCAACTTCTGTGGAAGTGCCCACGCGACCACAAAATCGCAAGTATCGGTTCCAGAGGAGAACGTTCTCAAAACGGAAATCTATCAGACATGAGCTTAAGAAAAACAAATCAAACACATCCATCCGGATCAAAATAAAAAGGAAGGCAGTACCCGCGGGTGAACGCCCAAGGTGAATAAGAGCGCCAACTGCACCAGCCGATCAGAGGCCCCATTCACCCAAGCTCAGAACTGGAACCGAGACTTAAAAGAAAAAGGAAAACGGAGACGTTAAGGAGATTAGCCTCATCCCCAAACGTCTTAACCAGCTTGCCATCCAGCATTTAAGGCCTTGGATCCCTCGGCCCACTAGGACTGGGATCCTCTAACATTGCCAAATCATGTCTTAAAAGCACACAGACGTGCCAACCTATAACGGAAGGCAAAATCATCCCTCGCAGGATCAATTAAAGACCCCGGTCCCGAGGTTGGGGCCCCTGAAGCCTCAGAGGTCAACGTCTCTCCAGAAGGCCGAACTGAATCAGGCAATCCCACACCCGACGGGCCTTGGTTAACAGAACACGGACAGTATCTTAAAAATATTTCACTTGGGAGATATAAATGAGCCAGCGCCGTAGAAATGACCATGCGGAACAGTGCCGTAACCTCTGGAGAAAACAAGCCATCCTCCAGAGAAGGAGTAAAGGCCATAGAGACACCTGCTTGCATAGCCAAAAAAGGGTCTGGGACACACGCCTCACGGGACATGGAAACCTAGGAGGCGGATGGCTCAACGCACTCTAAGCTCCCTGATTCGGGAGAAGAGAGTACTCTAGAACGGCAATCAGAACATAACTGATCGGCATTGATAACCCGGGCCATTTCATATTCAACACAAGACGCGTTCTCCGTATCAGAGACAACCGTGTCTAAGATCTCAGAATCCTCCATAATCTTGGGATTACAAAAATGACAAACACTAACTGGCACCCTTTTTACACCCTCAATGGCTGGGGCACTCACCACCTCCTGTGAACCAGACAACCCACGAGCAGACTCTCTCTGTCGCCACACAGTCAGCATACAGAAGTGAGAAACAACGTAACCGCACCCGTCACGAGGTGCACCGTGCCAGTCACAAAAAGGGCGTGCAATGTCAAGAGATTGCGCTATTAAGATAGGTCGTTATGTTCCGTAAAAGCCAGGAGCCTAAGTATTGCTACATATTAGCAGATAGAACCAAATAACAAACATGATTAAAGTCCCCCCTGTTGAATAACCCCCCTCAGGAGATATTAACCCATGATTCCTTATTAAGATAAAAGGAGTCCCACTGGGACCCTACCTTGATTCGTTAACATTACATTCTCATATCGAAAAAAAAATTGAAACAATCTTACCGGAATCTACGCCGTGGAACAGGAACATGGCCCTTCAAGTGTGACAGATAGTAGCCTTGCTTCTGACATGGACTTAAGGGAATAAAGGCGTCAATGCTGATTGCCAAGGAGCTGTTAATATGATTCTGGATGGTTTCGCAGAAAGACTCTCCCTGCATCTACGGACTCTAACCTTCATCAATGCTCTCACTGAGAGGCTGACAGGATTACTTAAAACTCCAGTCCCTTTTTAAAGAGTACTACCCTCCATAAGAGACTCTCTCAAACTTCTGACACTTCTCTGCCAACCTCCTGTGATGAAAGGCAAAGAATGACTGGGGGATGAGGAAAGTGGGGGAGGTATTTGAAGCCTTTGGCTGGGGTGTCTTTGCCTGGTGGCCAGGTTCTGAATTCCCAAAAGTAATGAATTCAGCTGTGGACTCTTACTGTTTAAGAAGAAAATTAGAATTTCAAGTTCCTTTAATCAATCTTTCAAAATATTTGGCATATTTATAGGGACTATTGTTTACAATGTCATGCGCTAGCGAAATTATAAAAGAAAAACCTGGGGTTTCGTGTCCCTTTAAGCAGTTGTTGAACAATATGATTTTTGGTTTATTAATGATATGATTTCATATTTCTTTATCTATCTATCTATATATATATATATATATATGTGTGTGTTTTTGATGAAACTGTATGAACAATACACCTTTGATTAGTATTCAGTTAAAATTTATGACTGAATATTTAGAAGATTTAAAAGCCTCCTCTTAGTTAAAGAACACTTAAGCTCATATTAGTAGATAATTGCCTAAAATTAGCAAGGCACCATAAATTATATCACTGATTTATGTCTGCTTGTAGCATTCTAACAAGCCTTAATTAATGGTATTCTACTAATGCTTTCCCAAAGAAATTACTTTCTACTAGATGAATTACCTCTCAGGTTAAAGAAACCTGTACTGTAAAACCAATATGTTATCAATAAACAGAATTCCTGATTAACCCAGTAAAACGCCAACACATTATTTAAGGAAGAAAATAATTGTAGCTTTAGAGAAGATCCTTATGATGCTCATTTAACATTATTAGCAACAGATTAATGACTTGTATTGTAGACAAGGTAAAGAATAGGGAATTTAAGCCAAGAACATAATAGAAAAAAAGATCTTAAGAACAAGGAAGTGTTACGTTGCCTGGGTTTGTAATTTTTACAAAAGGCAATTTCTAGAAAAAAAATTAGATGTGTTATAAGATGAAAGCTATGAAAATGTTTTATTGCAGGAATCTATTTAAGGTACCCCACAAAAGATGTTGCTATGTATTACACAGATAAAAAACATATAAATACATTAAAAACTAGTTAATGTTCTAAATAGAAACTCGAACACAAAGTGGTTATTGGTATTAATTTTAACAAAAAACGGTATTCAGACCAGTTTCAAAAATTAGCTGGAAGTGACGTTTGACTACACTGTCTATAAACAACATTGCATTTAAAAAACACAATATTTGCTTTGCAATTTTTTTTTTTTTTATCTTTGTCAGTTTACATACTAGATAAACATATAAACAATCCTTACTATTCTTAAAAGCCAGCTGAGCACAAAACTTGCAGTGGAGTAGTGAGTGCCATAGTGAAATTTTGGAACTTGGTCATCTTCCCAGGTTTCATAACGTTCGGCAAAGAAGATGGCTCTTTTAGGGTTTAGTGCTCCTATAGGCTGGAAAAAGAAAACATTTTTATTGTAATGTCACAATAAGGAAAGCTGCAAATAGAAATCAAATACTAAAAACAAATACAAAAGCTGAAATGTAAATTTTTTGTAAAATGTGTAATTCTAATATATAAAGTTGATTGGAAATAGATATAGTTTTAAAATATAGGTACATAATAATATTATATTCACTAATAGTTGATTTTTTTAAAAATAATTTCTAAAAATATCTTGCAGTCTATCTGGAAAGAAGAAAAAAAACAAAATTTATGCTTACCTGATAAATGTATTTCTTTCCGGACATGGAGAGTCCACGACGTCATTCCAATAACTAGTGGGATATTCACTCCTGGCCAGCAGGAGGAGGCAAAGAGCACCACAGCAAAGCTGTTGTGTCACTTCCCATGACCCCCAGTCATTCAGCCAAAGGGAAATGGAAAAAGAAGAGGACACAAAGGTGTAGAGGTGCCTGAGGTTTAGTAAAAAATTACTGTCTAATCTAAAGGGTGGGGTTGTGGACTCTCCATGTCCGGAAATAAAAAAAAAATATCAGGTAAGCATACATTTTGTTTTCTTTCCTAAGACATGGCCAGTCCACAACATCATTCCAATTACTAGTGGGAATCAATACCCAAGCTAGAGGACACGGAATGAACAGGGAGGGAGAATAAGACAGGCAGCCCACTTGAAGAACCTTTCTCCCAAAGGAAGCCTCAGCCGAGGCAAAAGTATCAAATTTGTAGAATATGGAAAAAGTATGCAGAGAGGACCAAGTTACAGCCTTGCAAATCTGTTCCACAGAAGCTTAATTTTTTAAAGCCCAAGAAGAGGAGACAGCCCTAGAGGAATGAGCTGTAAGTCTCTCAGGAGGCTCATAATAAAAAAAAAAAATCATGCTTCTCAACCATAAGGAAAGAGAAGTAGAAGTAGCCTTCTGACCCTTATGCTTTCCAGGGAAACAAACAGGGCAAAAGACGGGCGAAAATCCTTAGTAGCCTTTAGGTAGAGTTTTAGAGCGCGTACCACATCCAAGTTGTGCAACAGACGTTCCTTATGAGAGGAAGGATTAGGACAGAGAGAAGGTACAACAATCTCCTGATTAATAATTCTATCCGAAACCACCTTAGGTAGAAACCCCAATTTAGTAAGAAGGACCGCCTTATCCGCATGAAAAATAAGGTAAGGCGAATCGCATTGCAAAGCCGAGAGTAAAGAAACTCTCAGAGCAGAAGAAATAGCAATAAGAAACAAAACCTTCCAAGATAACAGCTAAAAGCCAACTAAACAACATTACAATGTACTTCTATTATTTATTTTGCTTCATTTTTTAGATATCCTTAGTTGAAGAAAAAGTAATGCACATGGTGAGCCAATCACACAAGGCTTCTATGTGCAGCAACCAATCAGCAGCTACTGAGCATATCTAGATATGCTTTTCAGTAAAGAATATCAAGAGAATAAAACAAATTAGGTAATAGAAGTAAATTAGAAAGATGTTTAAAATTGCATTCTCTTTCTAAATCATGAAAGAAAAAATGTGGGTTTCATGTCCCTTTAATATTTATGGAATGTATTGGCTCAAACGGAGCCTGCAGAAAAACTCTAAGAACTAAGTTAAGGCTCCAAGGAGGAGCAACAGGTTTAAACACAGGCCTGATTCTAACCAGGGCCTGACAAAAAGATTGAACATCTGGCACATTCGCCAGACGCTTACGTAAAAAGAATAGATAATGCAGAAATCTGACCTTTCAGAGAACTGACTGACAACCCTTTCTCCAGACCATCCTGGAAAAAAGACAAAATTCTAGGAATCCTGACCCTACCTACTCCAAGAGTAGCCCTTTGATTCACACCAATAGGGATATTTACGCCATACCTTATGGTAAATCTTACGAGTAACAGGCTTGCGAGCCTGAATCATAGTATCAATGACCGACTCAGAAAACCCACGCTTAGCCATAACTAAGCGTTCAATCTCCATGCAGTCAGCTTCAGAGAAACGAGATTCGGATGGAGGAAAGGACCCTGAGTTAGAAGGTCCTTCCTCAGAGGTAACCTCCAAGGAGGAAGAGATGACATCCTCACCAGGTCTGAAAACTAGATCCTGCAAGGCCATGCAGGAGCTATCAGAAGTACAGATGCTCTCTCCTGTTTGATACAAGCAATGACTCGTGGAAGGAGAGCTAACGGAGGAAACAGGCATGCTAGACCGAAATCCCAAGGAACTGTCAGAGCATCTATCAGGGCGGCCTGAGGATCTCTTGACCTTGAACCGTACCTTGGAAGCTTGGCGTTCTGACGAGACACCATCAGATCCAACTCCGGCACCCCCCACTTGAGGTTTAACCTGGAGAGCACCTCCGGATTGAGATCCCACTCCCCAGGATGAAAGGTCTGTCTGCTCAAGAAATCCGCGTCCCAGTTGTCCACTCCTGGAATGTGGATGGCAGATAGAAGACAATAGTGAGCTTCCGCCCACTGCAGAATGTGAGTCACCTCCTTCATAGCCAAGGAACTCCCGAGTTACTCCCTGGTGGTTGATGTAAGTCACTGAGGTGACGTTGTCCGATTGAAACCTGATAAACCAGGCTAAGAACAACTGAGGCCAAGCCAAGATGTTTATTAGGATTGAAGACTCCTCGAGAGTCCATATGCCCTGAGCCTTTAATGAATCCCAGATTGCTTCCCAGCCCAGCAGGCTGGCATCCGTGGTCACAATCACCCAGGAGGGTCTCCGGAAGCATGTGCCCTGAGACAGATGATTCTAAGAAATCTACCACGAGAGAGAGTCTCTTGTCAAATGGTCCAGATCTATCCTCTGAGATAGATCTGAATGGTCACCATTCCATTGTCTGAGCATGCATAATTGTAGATCTCTCAGATGGAATCGAGCAAAGGGAATGATGTCCATGGAAGCAACCATCAGACCAATTACCTCCATGCACTGAGCAACTGATGGCCGAACAGAAGACTGGAGAAAGAGGCAAGAAGAGAGAAGTTTGGATTTTCTGACCTACGTCAGAAAAATCTTCATAGATAGGGAATCTACGATGGTCCCTAAGAAAACCACCCTTGTAGCTGGAACAAGGGAGTTCTTCTCCAGATTCACTTTTTATCCGTGGGAACGTAGAAAAGACAACAAGATCTCTGTATGAGAGTTTGCTTGTTAAAAAGATGGCGTCTGAATCAATATGTTGTCCAGGTAAGGAGCCACCGCAATTCCCTGGGACCTGACAACTGCCAAGAGAGCCCCTAGAACCTTTGAGAAGATTCTGGGAGCTGTAACCAGGCCAAACGGAAGAGCAACAAACTGAAAGTGCTTGTCTAGAAAAGCAAATCTCAGAAACTGGGGATGATCCCTGTATATGGGAACATGAAGATACGCATCCTTCAGGTCTATGGTCATCATGAACTGACCCTCTTGGACCAAAGGAAGAATAGAACGAATGGTTTCCATTTTATAGGACGGTACCCTGAGGAATTTGTTGAGACACTTTAGGTCTAAAATGGGACAAAAAGTTCCCTCTTTTATTGGGAACCACAAACATATTTGAATAAAATCATAGGCCCTGCTCCCTTATAGGAACTAAAACAATCACTCCCAGGGAGAAAAGGTTCTGATCGCAGTTCAAGAATGCCTCTGTTTTTACCTGGTCTGCAGATAATCTTGAGAGAAGAAATCTGCGCCTGGGAAGACAAGTCTTGAAGTCTATTTTGTAAACCTGGTATTCTATATGTCCACAGCCCAAGGATCTGGGACATCGCATATCTAAGTTTGTTGAAACAAGGAAAGCCTGTCTCCCACTTGATCCAGTACCGGACCGGGTGCGGATCCTTCATGCTGACTTAGTCTCAGATGAGGGTTTCTTTGATTGTTTCCCCTTATTCCAAGACTGATTGCGTTTCCAAGAGGACTTCTGACCTTTGAAGTTACGAAAGGAGTGAAAATAAAAATATTGACGCCCCTTAGGTCTATCCTTCTTGTCTTGTGGTAGAAAAGACCCCTTTCCACCTGTAATTTCAGAAATTATCTCTGCCAACCCAGGACCAAATAGGGTCTTACCCTTGTAAGGTAGACAGAAGCTTGGACTTGGAGGTAACATCAGCTGACCAAGATTTTAGCCACAAAGCCCTGCGGGCTAGAACAGTGAAAAAAGACATCTTGGCTCCCAGTCTAATTACTTGCATGTTCGCGTCAGAAATAAAGGAATTGGCTAGTTTGAGGGCCTTAATCCTATCTTGGATCTCCTCCAACAGAGTTTCCTCTAAAACCAATTCTGACAAAGCATCGCACCACTGATACTGTGGCAATACAGACAGCAGGTTGCCATTGTAGACCCTGATGAACATACATTTTCTTTAAATAAGCCTCCAGCTTTTTGTCCATGGGATCCTTAAAGGATCAGCTATTCACAATAGGAATCTCTTAGCCAGAGTAGAAATAGCCTCTTCTACCTTAGGCACTGTGCGCCATGAATCTCAAATGGAGTCGGCAACAGGAAACATCCTTTTAAAAACGGGAGACGGGGAGAAAGATATACCTGGCTTATACCGCTCCTGTGCAATGATCTCTGACATACGGTCTGGAACAGGAAACAGTTCCACAGAGGAAGGAACATCATAGTATTTGTTAAGTTTACTAGATTTCTTAGGAATGACAGCGACAGAAGAATCAGAGTCAACCAAAGTAGCCAGTACCTCCTTAAAAAACAGTACACGGAGGTGTTAAAGCTTAAATCTGATGTTTACCTCTTCAGAGACAGTCAAAGGAATTATACTGTCTGAATCTGAGATTTCATCCACAGAAGCTACCGAAGAATCCTCATCAGACATGAAGGTCAACCTTCGCAGCAGCAGAGGCGACAGACACCTTACTATCAGAAAAATGTTTAGATTTCCTCTTGTGCTTTCCCAACATGGGAAAAGCAGATAATGCAGCAGATACTGCAGAAGATATGTGCCGCAAAATCTGATGGCAAAAAAAACTCCTACAGGAGGTTTGGGGAACCGCAGGGCACTGTATGTGACGCCAATGAGGCATGGGATGTTTGAGGATAAAGCTGCGGCATAACCTGAACAGCATTATCCTGGGAGACAATAGGCTCAGAGGGCAATCATTTATCTTTACATTCTAGCTTAACATGTAGAACAAAATTGCAATAGGCAAAACAAGCACAGGGACTGCTAGTGACTTCAATTTACATCTGCCGCAACAGCCGACACAGAAAGGCAGCTCCTACGTGACGCCACTCCGCTCTGATGTCGGAAGAGAAGGCGATCACATGACCGGCAAACAAGAACTGCACAGCAACTAAAAGTACCCAAAAAAGGAAAAAATTCTTCAGACACTAAGCTTCCCCTTCTCCATTGACAGAGGCAAAGAGAATGACTGGGGGTTATGGGTAATGGAAATGACACTTAACAGCTTTGCTGTGGTGCTCTTTGCCTCCTCCTGCTGGCAAGGAGTGAATATCCCACTAGTAATTGGAATGACGTCGTGGACTCTCCATGTCTTAGGAAAGAAACGTTATCCTATTCCCATCTAGCAATCTGCAATAACATTACCACATTTTTTTTTTTTTCAGGAACGATTACCATTTTCCGGTGTCCTTTCTGATTATTAGAATGTGGTTCATTTAATTAAAATCTCCTGTTTTCTCTCAAACTACTTTTATACGTAATTCAGCATATTTTAGGGAGAATGAGAAATGCAATAGTGTTGCTATCAACAGTTAGCAAACTTGTGCCTTGGGTCACCTGCAATAATATAATAATGTTTACTATAAAATTATTACGTGGTTAAAGGGACATTATACACTCATTTTTTCTTTGCATAAATGTTTTGTAGATGATCTATTTATATAGCCCATAAAGTTGTTTTTTTAAAAAAATGTATAGTTTTGCTTATTTTTAAATAACATTGCTCTGATTTTCAGACTCCTAAGCAAGCCCCAAAGTTTTATCAGAATACCGTCAGCTACCTTCTCCAGCTTGCTCCTGTTTGTGTAAAGTGTCTTTTCATATGCAAAAGAAGGGGGAGTGTCTGATATTTCCCACTTGCAGTGGGCTTTCCAGCTACCTTTTCAACAGTGCTAAACTGGATTTTTAGATCAGTATCTGTGCATCTTATTCTTTACACGAATGAGGAAAAAGGAAGGCTGAGTCTTGGAGTGGATGAAATAAGGTTTTATTTAGGAGCAGGCTTCATCAGACACATGGTAAGCTCCTATCTTACGCGTTTCGCGCATGGGCACATGCGCTTCATCAGAGATAATGGTCTCTGCTGGTCAGGGTCCATATAAGGGTGTGAGTGACCAATCAGAAAGGGTGTCTTGTTAACCCTTTAGGTAAGTGTGAACTTTCACAGATTGGTTTTTAAATACATCATGCACACCTGTGTTAGAGGTCCCGAGCAGCAGAGTACACTCAAGAACAGATAGCATGTTAAACAAATGTTTAAATGCATAGTACTTGTTAACAAACAATTTTCCAATAGTTAACTTTTTAGCTGTTGTAATACTTTTACATATACCTTAAAAATTGGTGAGAATGTTAGCTTGGTACATTTAAAAGTGAGTTATAGATAAAAGTTTATGTATTTATAGACAAGTATTTTTCTTTTTTAAAGTAGAGCAATTACATGAAAACATAATAAACTTGATCTACTTGTGTTGGAGTGAACCAAAATGGTCACTTACAGAGGAAAAACATATGGCTCACTATAAAGCAACAGCAATATACAAAACATGATTATTCATTAAAATGATTAATAACATTTCTGAAAAGATTTAGAAGTGTCTATTACATGCAGTTATATGAAAATGAGTGTATACGGTCTCTTTAAGGTCACTATATCAAGCAGCTGTAAAATAATTAAAATGCTAATGTAAAATGTGCCCTAATTTGCTAGAGCATGTAATCTTTGCATTAGTCGATTAGTCTAACCCCTGTGAACAAATACGAACATATTTCTGCATTGGAATTTCTCTTTAAATTCAGACTACCTGAGATTATTATACAGGTGGATTAATGACATTAAATTTAATTTATACACAAAAAAGTACTATATATATATATATATATATATATATATATATACACACACACTGTATATATATATATATATATATATATATATATATATATATATATATATATATATATATATATATATTAGTAAATTAAGATGAACATTTTAAACTTCAGACTCCACTGTAATAATGTCTTATATTAAAAACATTGCTGTTGCATAAAATAGTGCTTGTTGCACACTTCCCAAAGGGGCCAAAATTCACATTCTGTAACAGAACAGATGCAAATGCTGTAAAATTAAATACCCTTTATGGCCAAAAGTATGTGGACACCTGACCATCACAACTATATGATCTTTAGGACATCCCATTCCAAAAGCAATGGAGTTGCCCTGTCCCCCTCTTTTGCAGCTTTAACAGGTGCAACTCCTCTGGGAATGCTTTTCACAAGATTTTTTAGTGTGTCTGTGGGAATTTGTGCCCATTCAGCTAAAACAGCATTTGTGAGGTCAAGCAGTTATGCTGGATGAAAAGGTCTGGCTCACAATCAGAGTTCCAATTCATCCCAAGTTGTTCAATAGAGTCAAGGTCAGGGTTCTGTGCAGGCCACTTGAGTTCCTGCAAAACAAACTTGTCAAACCATATCTTCATGGACCTCGCCCAAAACAGTTGCCACAAAGTTGGAAGCCTCCATTTGTCAATAATGTCTTAATATCCAGCAGCATTAAGATGGCTCTTCACTGGAACCAGGGGGACAAGCCCAAATCCTGAAACACAGACCAAGACCTTTATCCCCCCTCCACAAAACTTTACAATAGATAATATGCGTTCCAGTAGCCAGTGTTCTGTTGACATCTGCTACACCTATATTCTTCCATCAGACTGCCAGATAGTAAAGTGAGATTTATCACTCTAGAGAACACATTTCTACTGCTCCAGAGTCCAGTGGTGGTGCATTTTGCACTACTCCAGACAACACTTGACATTTTGCATGTTGATATGAGGCTTCTGTACAGCTGCTATGCTGTGGAAACCCATTTCAAGAAACTCCCAACATACAGTTCTTGTGCTGATGTTGCTTCCAGAGGCAGTTGGGCTATTGTTGCTACTAGACAATTCACAACAATAGCACTTACAGCTGACTGGGGCAGATATAGCAGGACAGAAAATGAATGGACTGGCTTGTGGCAAAGTTGACAACCTGATGACAGTGTCCGGTTTTAAGTCACTGAGCTCTTTAGTAATACCCATAATACTGCCAATTTTTATCTATGTAGATTTAATAGTTATGTGCTGGATTATATGCACCTGTTAGCAAAGGGTGTGGCTGAAACATGAGACAAAATACAATTTTCCCATAAAAACAAGTGGTGTTCAATGCTCCCTAAAATTCATTCGATGTTTCGGACCTACGTGGTCTTTAATCATGTAGGTCCGAAACGTTGCATTCTTTGAGGTCTCAGGTTCTCCAATAAACCTTTCACCTGTTGAAACTGTGGTGCTGTCACATCTTTTTATTGTGGACTGAATTTTGGAGGATTCAGATACTCCTAAGTGACAGGCACACCTGAGAGGTAATATAAGGGTGCTGGACTCTATTAGTGTTTGTTGTTCCCTGAAATTCATTCCCCATGAGTATATTTAAGTAATTAATAACATCAAATTTTAAACTATTTTTCATTTTTAGTAAAGTATTTAGACAAACATTTTATATCATAAAAAACAAAGGAAAACTAAAAATGTATCTTCAAAATAAGACAAGAGAACTCCATGTACTAAAGGAAGAGTGGGCAAGGTTACCAACTAGATAATCTTTCCATCCATATATCCTTATACACAGCCACCTGTTCTCACGTCAATCACCTCAAATGAATGAGTCACTGTCCTTGTCATAGGGGTACAAGGTGTGTCCACCGTTCTGTACAATTGTCCTCCCTTATCATGAGAGAGGTACCAAGGACAAATGCATCACATTACCATGAGGACATGCCCCTCAGACATTAGATGGTACTTCCCAAGGTGAGAGTGCTCAGCCTTTTATAAACAAATGCAGAAAAAGGAAAGATTTAGGGACTATTCTATCTATCCTTGTGTGCAACTCCTCATTAATAGCAGTAAACACTCATTTATGAAAATACAGACTGAATGGTAATTAATCATTTAGGAGACAAAATTGAGAACAGCCCCAAGTGTAAACTATTAATTTTTTCATGGATTGAACTGTGTATTAACCCATTTGCTCTCCTTAGGAATATATGCTCTCTGTGGAGGCCAAATATATACATCTAATATTTAAAAATACAAAAAATTAATAATTTGAATAATATGGCAATTGACAGAAAGAACAATAAATACATCTATGTAAAAACCCTAATCCAGAAAGCCAGAACATCAAGCTGTAGGGAACCTAATCATAAAAAGATTTCCATTGTAAGCTGACAAGACAGTGCAGCATTCACTTTGCCTATTACAGGACTAATGCTGTTACAAAAATGTTTGCATCACATGGGGTTAACAGGAAATAGAATAAACAGCATTTCCACAAATCACTATCTGATTCAATGCTCTGCTGGCGAGCACACAGCTCTAATCAATAGTTATGGAATTACCTTCCCTGGATATACCACTAAAACCAATTATAACTGATTCTGTTGCCTTTTGTGAAAATAGCAGCATGCACAGATCGATGTTTGCCACAGAAAATGCTCTATTGATTTCTGGTATAATTGGTATAGTTTTGTTTCTCATACCGATTGGAAGATGCATTCAAACTCATTTATAAATGAATAAAGAAAAAAAATGCACATATTGGTACAAAGACTTCTAATAAAAGGAGAGAAAAAAAGAAGGTATAGCTCGGCTCTGACAATGATACACTATCAGCTTACTCAGAGAAGTTACAGTGGGAATACACACTTTGAATTATACATTACATGAATGCACTGATTTATTGTAGTAATAACATCCACCTCATTAAAAGATTCTGCTTTGCTGCAGTTGGAGGGCTTCATATTGTTTACTGCTATAAATTAATGGCAGTGCACGGAATATTGTGGAAACCCCTCGAACAATAGATCTGCAATGACAGAGCTATATATCATAGCTTCCTCATAATAAAATGGAGACAATGTATTGGGCTAATACATTTTACAGTGCTGGCCTATATTTTTCTGACAACTGCTATAAAAGATGAGGCAATTCAACAATGTTTTAATATACCATAAAAGCAGTTTACTAAGATAGAGTCTTGTAGATGGAATCAAACCACACCATAAATATTTTATACAGTTTAATTAAGCTTTTTTGTTTAATTAGAGAGGGGAAATCATGTTACTTGAGGTTTGGGAAACAAACGGGTATTTAAATATAAAGCAATATCAATTAACAGTTTGTATGAGTGCTGTTAATAGCCATTTTTTTCCAGAATGGATACTCTAAGTTGCAGATATACAGCATACATTTGTCTTTTTATCAAACACTACCAGTGTCTGGAACCCATTATTAAACAGGCTAAGGTCAAGTGCAAAAGTAAAATGTAAACTCTAGCATATTCTTAAAAACCTATGTAAATAGCATTGATCACTTATCAAATTAAAATAAAGACTGTATTTCTGATTTGAAAGTAAGTTATTGTATTTTTATTTTAAATTACTTAATAGTAAAATGGCCAGCATGCTGTCAGATTTTCTCCAGTGTCATTCCTAACAATTTATATGTATAACCTAGTAGATAAAGGGACACTAAAGTCAAAATTAAACTTTCCTGATTCAGATAGGGCACACAATTTAAAACAACTTTCCAGCTCACTTCCATTATCTAAATGTGCACGTTCTTTTTATTTGCACAGTTTCTGAGGCACAAGCTCCTACTTAGCGTGCAAGAATTCACAAAAAATATGTATATGCTTTTGTGATTGGCTGATGGCTTTCACATGACGCAGTGGGAGGGAAAACAGAAATGACTTTAAAATTGTCAGAAAGAAATCTACTACTCATTTGAAATTCAAACTAAGTGATTTTGCATTGTCTTTTTTTATCCATTTACGGATTATGCTATTCTACTCTGTTTAGTAGTCCTTTAAGGTAGGGCCTAGGGCAGTTTTTCACAAAGGCGGTCCTCAAGTACCCCCAACAGGCCTGGTTTTCATTATAGCTGAACTAGTGCCAGGTGAAATAATCAGCAGATTGGTGAAAACAGGCTAGTAACCATGGTTACTGATCAGCTGATTACATCACCTGTGCACTATGTGAAATTTGCCAGTAATTTTGAAGGAATATGTTATTGACCTCTCTGGTAGCCAATGGGTTAACTAACGTGTAGATGCTGTGCCTAGGATAGGGTTAACTCCTTGGTTGTAGGGTAATTACCATAACAATGCAATCTGGCAACTTGTGGTACTTAACATATAGTTATTTTTGACTAAAATATGAAGTAAATGCAGTTCAAATTTAAACAAATATACCAATAACAATCCAGTACTTTCAACTCATGTCTAATTGTCTATCAACAGGTGAGCATTAAAAGTAGGGTTGCACCAATACCATTTTTTTAAGACCAAGTATCAATACTTTTTTTTAATGTAATATGACAGTTTACCAAGCACAAGATAAATTCTTTATAATTATGAACTGTAGCTTAAAAGACATTTTGAAATAATTAAACCGTTTCATTTGATTGTTGTCACAAAGTACACAGAACATGTTTATAAATAAAAATATTACAATAAAATATATTATTAATAAAAACAATAAATAACAGATGCAGCAGTTGGGGCTGGAAAGCTACAATTTAAAGGGGTGATTACCGGATGCAATCGGGTTGTAGGGTGCCTATATATTTAATACAAAGTAATATAAGTTAATTCTGAAAAAAAAAACTAGGGAAAGGAGTGTCCCAGTAATTCCCTTTGAGAAAAATGGGGCGTTTCTATTCTACTGACTCAACAGAAAATAGGGCTGATCTTCAAATTTTTCCAGGGCTGCTTTTTATTCCCAGTCCAGCCCTGGCTAAGGATGTTCCTCAGAGTACAGTATGTTTTGAGCACAATTGTTCAAGATGAGAACTAGCAGTATAACAGGCATTCTAGCAATTAGAATAATTTTTCAAAAGTTAGTGGTTCTTATTAAGGAACAGAAGCATCTCTACATGTTCAACTATAAGTCTGTTTCTTTTATCAGTAAGGACGTTTGACTTTAAGCTGAACAGTCTCTCACTTTTCATACTACTGCATGGGGCAGAAATATATTTTTGGGCCATTAAGCCAGAGCTGGAAATTTCAGTTTATTAAAGGGACATAATACTCATATGCTAAATCACTTGAAACTGATGCAGTATAACTGTAAAAAGCTGACAGGAAAATATCACCTGACCATCTCTATGTAAAAAAGTTCTGTGTAAAAAGTTATACTCAGCTGCTGCCCAGCTGCAGGTAAAAAAAAATAAAAAAAAAAATGAAGAAATGAACAGCAGCCAATCAGCATCAAAAGTGCTGAGGTCATGAACTCTTTTACTGTGATCTCATGAGATTTGACTTAACTCTCATGAGATTTCATTGTAAACTTCCTTACACTGAATAGGGAAATAAGATGAGTGTGCACGAAAGCTCGCTCCTTCTGCTGTCCCGGGACAGACATACTGATTTGCTGTTTGAAGTCCTTTGCAATGGGATGTGGCTACTGAGGAACTTTTGAGGTAAAATATATTTCTTTTTTACATAGAGATGTTCAGGTGATATTTTCTAGTGAGCTTTTTACAGCTATGCTGCATCACTTTCAAGTGTTTAAACATTTGGGTATTATGGCCCTTTAACTGCCCAGTACTTCAGGGATTTGTCTGAATGAGGTACAGTGATCTCTCCCAGGTAGGCTTCCAGCTTTATAGTAGTAGCTTTTGGAGCACTGCTCTCAAACATACAATAATACAAATAACAGCAATTTGTATTGCAGAACAGAAGCGAACACTTTTTAGTTAAGTCTTCACTCCAGCTTAAAATGAAATGGAAACATACAGTTTGAAAAACCCAACAAGATGGCGTATGGGTAGGAAGTGGAGGTATCGGTTTAAGTATCAGTGCATTTGCATGAGTACAAGTACTCATGCAAATACTTGGCATCGGCACCGATACTAGTATCGGTATTGGTGCAACCCTAATAAAAAAAGGAAGTAACCATCAGCCAATAAGCACTAGTAGGAAGTATTAAACACAGTCGCATTAGTTGCAATTTAAACTTAAAAAGCCACAAAAAAGTTTAACACATTTATATGCTGCTCATTCCTAGCATGCTTCCTTTTCAATAATAAAACATCCTTGCCTTCATAAGTATTATTTTTCTACTAGTACACCCTGGATTTAAAATTATTTTTGGGGGGATTTTTATCATTTGATTTACGCAACATAAATAAGTAATTGAAGGTGCAGAATAGTAACAAAAAGTAGACACTGGTTTATTGTATAGATATTAACCCCAACTGCTATAAAAACCTTAAATAAGCCCTGGTGCAACCAATTGCCTTTGGCAGTGAAAATAAATACACCTGTCTCTGAAAACTCAAGAGTTGTTTTTTTTTAGAAAGTATATCACAACGAACAGAATAAAGAAGACTGAGGAACTATCAAATTAAGTCTGGGATAAAGTTCTGGGGAACATCTGTTAGGGTTAAAGGGACAGTAAAGTCAAAAGTAAACTTTTATGATTCATATAGGGAATGCAATTTGAAACAACTTTCCAATTAACTTTTATCATCAAATTTGCTTTATTATCTTGGTATTCTTTGTTGAAAGCTAAACCTAGGTAGGCTCATATGCTAAATTTCTAAGTCTTTGAAGGCCACCTCTTATCTCAGTGCATTTTGACACTTTTTCACTGTTAGACACTACTAGTTCATATATGTAACATTGAAAACTCCCATGGAGTTATTTATGAGTAAGCACTGATTGGCTAAAATGCATGTCTGTCAACAACTGAAATAAGGGGGCAGTCTGCAGAGGCTTAGATACAAGGTAATTACAGAGGTAAAAAAGTATATTAATATAACCATGTTGGTTATGCAAAACTAGGTAATGGGTAATAAAGGGATTATCTATCTTTTTAAACAATAACAATCTTCAAGTAGACTGTCCCTTTAAGATATAAAAACAAATATCCCAAACTTTGAACATCCCAGGGCACTGTTAGTGCAGAATTATGTAACATTAATTTCTACATTTATTGTCCCTTTAATATAGCAAACAGCAGAACGTAAGGAGTTAAATTTGTACCCAACATATAAAACCAAGCTCTGTTGATCAAAATACCTTATTACCACTGACACCGATCCTGGGAGGCTTTCTCCCATGCTCAATAAGTTACAGAAACAGGAAATTATTCATCACAGAAAAGGCATGCTAAAAAGCATGTTAAAAAGGTTAACCCTTAGCTCCCCTGCACTACCAGGGAGCTCTAAAGCCAAGAGCCTGAAGGAGACAAGGAAACAGCACAGGTGAAGGAAATTACACTGTGTACAGATCAGAAGTAATGTCTGAGCCTGCTAAATTGAAAGCAACAGTAACCTTAAAAAACAGAATTTATGCTTACCTGATAAATTACTTTCTCTTGCGGTGTATCCAGTCCACAGATTCATTCTTTACTTGTGGGATATTCTCATTCCCTACAGGAAGTGGCAAAGAAAGCACACAGCAGAGCTGTGCATATAGCTCCCCCTCTAGCTCCACCCCTCAGTCATTCGACCAAAGGTTAGGAAGAAAAAGGAGAAACCATAGGGTGCAGTGGTGACTGTAGTTTAAACAAGAAATTTTAACCTGACTTAAATGCCAGGGCGGGCCGTGGACTGGATACACCGCAAGAGAAAGTAATTTATCAGGTAAGCATAAATTCTGTTTTCTCTTGCAAGGTGTATCCAGTCCACGGATTCATCCTTTACTTGTGGGATACCAATACCAAAGCTTTAGGACACGGATGAAGGGAGGGAACAAGACAGGTACCTTAAACTGAAGGCACCACTGCTTGCAAAACCTTTCTCCCAAAAATAGCCTCAGAAGAAGCAAAAGTATCGAATTTTTAAAATTTGGCAAAAGTATGCAGTGAAGACCAAGTCGCTGCCTTACAAATCTGTTCAACAGAAGCCTCATTTTTGAAAGCCCATGTGGAAGCCACTGCTCTGGTAGAATGAGCAGTAATTCTTTTAGGAGGCTGCTGGCCAGCAGTCTCATAGGCCAAGCGGATGATGCTTTTCAGCCAAAAGGAAAGAGAGGTAGCAGTCGCTTTCTGACCTCTCCTCTTACCAGAATAGATAACAAACAAGGAAGATGTTTGTCTGAAATCCTTAGTTGCTTGTAAATAGAACTTTAAAGTACGAACTACATCAAGATTGTGTAAAAGATGTTCCTTCTTCGAAGATGGATTAGGACACAGAGAAGGAACAACTATTTCCTGGTTAATATTCTTGTTAGAAACAACTTTAGGAAGAAAACCAGGTTTGGTACGCAAAACTACCTTATCTGCGTGGAACACCAGGTAAGGTGAATCACACTGTAAGGCAGATAATTCTGAAACTCTTCGAGCAGAAGAGATAGCTACCAAAAACAAAACTTTCCAAGATAACAACTTAATGTCTATGGAATGTAAAGGTTCAAACGGAACCCCTTGAAGAACTAGATTCAAACTCCATGGCGGAGACACAGGTATATAGGAACTAGCTGACAATCCTTTCTCCAATCCTTCTTGGAGAAAGGACAATATCCTGGGAATCCTAATCTTACTCCATGAGTAACCCTTGGATTCACACCAGCAAAGATATTTCCGCTATATCTTATGGTAGATTTTCCTGGTGACAGGCTTTCTAGCCTGAATCAGAGTATCTATAATTGACTCAGAGAACCCACGCTTTGATAGAACTAAGCGTTCAATCTCCAAGCAGTCAGACGTAGAGAAACTAGATTTGGATGCTTGAACAGACCCTGTATTAGGAGATCCTGCCTCATTGGCAGTGTCCATGGTGGGACAGATGACATGTCCACTAGGTCTGCATACCAAGTCCTGCGTGGCCACGCAGGCACTATTAGAATCACCGAAGCCTTCTCCTTCTTGATTCTGGCGACCAGACGCGGGAGGAGAGGAAACGGTGGAAAAACATAAGCCAGATTGAAGGACCAAGGCGCTGCTAGAGCATCTATCAATACCGCCTTGGGGTCCCAGGACCTGGACCCGTAGAGAGGAAGTTTGGCGTTCTGACGGGACGCCATCAGATCCAATTCCGGAATGCCCCATAGCTGAGTCAGCTGGGCAAATACCTCCGGGTGGAGTTCCCACTCCCCCGGGTGAAGTTCCCACTCCCCCGGGTGAAAAGTCTGACGACTTAGAAAATCCGCCTCCCAGTTGTCTACTCCTGGGATGTGAATTGCTGAGAGATGGCAGGAGTGATCCTCTGCCCACCTAATTTTTTTGGTTACTTCCGTCCCCCAAGGCAGAACATACAGTGATCTGAGATGTCATCGCAGAAAATGCAGCATGCCTGCAGAAAGAACAGAACCCATGCAGGAACTGATAGACTTAGTGCTTTAACGTTGCAGCTCTACTCTACAAACAGCTGTGTTCTGGCTGCACTTTTTAAGTCTTCCAGTGCATCAAGAGAAAGTGCTGTTTGAAGTTAACAGTGAAATATGCAGTAGCACTGTAAAGCAGCAGTGCATTGATTATGAACTGGCTTTTTTCAAACACTCCCCTAGGCTTTCCCAATCTGCAAAGCTGTTTGTTCTGAGTGTAAGACGTTCTTATGAGCATTGCACCTTTTTATCACTACATTTCTTTGTTAGACCAAGAGAAAAGGAAACAAATTTATTCAAGAGACATTTTATAATTTAGTTTGTCTGCAGCTAATTTACAATGCAATTTTCAACTACTGCACTATATTATAAAACATTAAAAATGTTTTTATTCTTTAGTTTACCAACACATTGCAAATGAACTGGTGCTTTAGTGTAACTGCCTAATTTAAAATTTTATTTTATTTAAAAATTGTCTGCAGAAAAATTTTCACTAAAAAAATCTCATTGCAGAAAGTGGAAAAAAATTCTGCCTCTGGGCTTCCGTCATCGCTAGGGAACTCTTTGTTCCCCCCTGATGATTGACGTAAGCTACAGTCGTGATGTTGTCCGACTGAAATCTGATGAATTTGGCCGCAGCTAGTTGAGGCCATGCCTGAAGAGCGTTGAATATCGCCCTCAGCTCCAGAATGTTTATCGGGAGAAGCATTTCTTCCCGAGACCATAAGCCCTGAGCTTTCAGGGAGTCCCAGACCGCACCCCAGCCTAACAGACTGGCGTCGGTCGTTACAATGACCCACTCTGGCCTGCGGAAACATATTCCCTGAGACAGGTGTTCCTGAGACAACCACCAGAGAAGAGAATCTCTGGTCTCCTAGTCCAACTGAATTTGAGGAGACAAATCTGCATAATCCCCATTCCACTGTTTGAGCATGCATAGTTGCAGTGGTCTGAGGTGTATCCGAGCAAAAGAGACTACAGGGAGTGCAGAATTATTAGGCGAGTTGTATTTTTGAGGATTAATTTTATTATTGAACAACAACCATGTTCTCAATGAACCCAAAAAACTCATTAATATCAAAGCTGAATAGTTTTGGAAGTAGTTTTTACTTTGTTTTTAGTTATAGCTATTTTAGGGGGATATCTGTGTGTGCAGATGACTATTACTGTGCATAATTATTAGGCAACTTAACAAAAAACAAATATATACCCATTTCAATTATTTATTTTTACCAGTGAAACCAATATAACATCTCAACATTCACAAATATACATTTCTGACATTCAAAAACAAAACAAAAACAAATCAGTGACCAATATAGCCACCTTTCTTTGCAAGGACACTCAAAAGCCTGCCATCCATGGATTGTCAGTGTTTTGATCTGTTCACCATCAACATTGTGTGCAGCAGCAACCACAGCCTCCCAGACACTGTTCAGAGAGGTGTACTGTTTTCCCTCCTTGTAAATCTCACATTTGATGATGGACCACAGGTTCTCAATGGGGTTCAGATCAGGTGAACAAGGAGGCCATGTCATTAGATTTTCTTCTTTTATACCCTTTCTTGTCAGCCACGCTGTGGAGTACTTGGACGCGTGCGATGGAGCATTGTCCTGCATGAAAATCATGTTTTTCTTGAAGGATGCAGACTTCTTCCTGTACCACTGCTTGAAGAAGGTGTCTTCCAGAAACTGGCAGTAGGACTGGGAGTTGAGCTTGACTCCATCCTCAACCCGAAAAGGCCCCACAAGCTCATCTTTGATGATACCAGCCCAAACCAGTACTCCACCTCCACCTTGCTGGCGTCTGAGTCGGACTGGAGCTCTCTGCCCTTTACCAATCCAGCCACGGGCCCATCCATCTGGCCCATCAAGACTCACTCTCATTTCATCAGTCCATAAAACCTTAGAAAAATCAGTCTTGAGATATTTCTTGGCCCAGTCTTGACGTTTCAGCTTGTGTGTCTTGTTCAGTGGTGGTCATCTTTCAGCCTTTCTTACCTTGGCCATGTCTCTGAGTATTGCACACCTTGTGCTTTTGGGCACTCCAGTGATGTTGCAGCTCTGAAATATGGCCAAACTGGTGGCAAGTGGCATCTTGGCAGCTGCACGCTTGACTTTTCTCAGTTCATGGGCAGTTATTTTGCGCCTTGGTTTTTCCACACGCTTCTTGCGACCCTGTTGACTATTTTGAATGAAACGCTTGATTGTTCGATGATCACGCTTCAGAAGCTTTGCAATTTTAAGAGTGCTGCATCCCTCTGCAAGATATCTCACTATTTTTTACTTTTCTGAGCCTGTCAAGTCCTTCTTTTGACCCATTTTGCCAAAGGAAAGGAAGTTGCCTAATAATTATGCACACTTGATATAGGGTGTTGATGTCATTAGACCACACCCCTTCTCATTACAGAGATGCACATCACCTAATATGCTTAATTGGTAGTAGGCTTTCGAGCCTATACAGCTTGGAGTAAGACAACATGCATAAAGAGGATGATGTGGTCAAAATACTCATTTGCCTAATAATTCTGCACTCCCTGTATGTCCATTGCCGCTACCATTAATCCGATTGTCTCCATGCACTGAGCCACAGATGGCCGGGGAATGGAATGAAGAACTCGGCAAGTAGTTAAGAGTTTTAATTTTCTGACCTCCGTCAGAAATATTTTCATTTCTACCGAGTCTATTAGAGTCCCTAGGGGAAAGAGAACTCTTTTTGATGTTCACCTTCCACCCGTGAGACCTCCGTGTGAGACTTGGCTCTTTGGAAAGACGGCGCCTGAATTAAAATGTCGTCTAGGTAAGGCACCACTGCTATGCCCCGCGGTCTTAGAACCGCCAGAAGGGACCCTAGCACCTTTGTGAAAATTCTGGGAGCAGTGGCTAAGCCGAAAGGAAGAGCCACAAACTGGTAATGCTTGTCCAGAAAGGCAAACCTGAGAAACTGGTGATGATCTTTGTGGATAGGAATGTGTAGGTATGCATCCTTTAGATCCACGGTAGTCATATATTGACCTTCCTGGATCATTGGTAAGATTGTCCGAATGGTCTCCATTTTGAATGATGGGACTCTGAGGAATCTGTTTAGAATTTTTAGATCCAGGATGGGTCTGAAAGTTCCCTCTTTTTTGGGAACCACAAACAGGTTTGAGTAAAAACCCAGCTCTTGTTCCACGATTGGAACTGGGTGGATCCCTCCCATTGTATGTAGATCTTCTACACAGCGTAAAAACGCCTCTTTCTTTGTCTGATCTGTAGCCAGACGAGAAATGTGGAACCTCCCCCTTGGAGGAGAACCCTTGAATTCTAGAAGATATCCCTGGGATACAATATCTAACGCCCAAGGATCGTGTACATCTCTTGCCCAGGCCTGAGCGAAGAGAGAGAGTCTGCCCCCTACTAGATCCGGTCCCGGATCGGGGGCTACCCCTTCATGCTGTCTTGGTGGCAGCTGCAGGCTTTTGGCCTGTTTCCCCTTATTCCAGCCCTGGCAAGGTTTCCAAGTTGCCTTGGGCTGTGAAGCGTTACCCTCTTGCTTTGCAGCCGGAGAGGATGAAGCGGGGCCATTCCTGAAATTACGAAAGGAACGAAAATTAGCTTTGTTCTTTGTCTTAAAGGACTTGTCTTGAGGGAGAGCATGGCCTTTTTCCCCGGTGATTTCTGAAATAATCTCTTTCAATTCAGGCCCGAAGAGGGTCTTTCCTTTGAAAGGGATGTTCAAAAGCTTGGATTTAGACGACACATTGGCCGACCAGGACTTTAGCCATAGCGCCCTGCGCGCCAAAATGGCGAAACCTGAATTTTTTGCCACTAACTTAGCTATTTGGAAAGCGGCATCAGTGATAAAAGAATTAGCTAGCTTAAGAGCCTTAATTCTATCCATAATTTCCTCATATGAGGCCTCTGTCTGGAGCGAGTCTTCCAGCACCTCAAACCAGAAAGCGGCTGCAGTAGTTACAGGAATAATGCAGGCAATAGGCTGGAGAAGAAAACCTTGTTGAACAAAAATTTTCTTAAGTAAACCCTCTAACTTCTTATCCATGGGGTCTTTGAAAGCACAACTGTCTTCAATTGGTATGGTTGTGCGTTTAGCAAGTGAAGAAACAGCCCCCTCCACCTTAGGGACCATCTGCCACGATCAGATATGGGGAACATTTTCTTAAAAACAGGAGGGGGAACAAAAGGAACACCTGGTCTATCCCACTCCCTAGTAACGATATCCGCAATCCTCTTAGGGACCGGAAACGCATCCGTGTAAACAGGGACCTCTAGGTACTTGTCCATTTTACACAATTTCTCTGGGATCACCAAAGGGTCGCAGTCATCCAGAGTAGCTAATAATTCCCTAAGCAAAAACGCGAAGGTGTTCTAGTTTAAATTTAAAAGCCAATGTATCTGAATCTGTCTGAGGAGGAACCCTTCCTGAATCAGAGACTTCTCCCTCAGACATCAAATCCCTCACTCCCACTTCAGAGCGTTGTGAGGGTATATCGGATACGGCTACCAAAGCGTCAGAATGCTCATAATCTGTTCTTAAAACAGAGCTATCACGCTTTGCAGGTAACACGAGCAGTTTAGATAAAAAGGCTGTAAGAGAATTATCCATGACTGCTGCTAAGTCTTGTAATGTAAAAGGGTTAGACGCACTAGAGGTACTAGGCGTCGCTTGCGCGGGCGTAACTGGTTCTGACACTTGGGGAGAGGCAGACGGGCTACCCTCGTTACCTTCAGTCTGAGAATCATCTTGGGCCACATTCTTAAGTGCAACAATATGATCTTTAAAGTGTATAGACATATCAGTACAAGTGGGACACTTTCTGAGAGGGGGTTCCACCATGGCTTCTAAACACATTGAACAAGGATTTTCCTTAGTGTCACACATGTTTAACAGACTAGTTGTATACACAAACAGGCTTGGAAATCACTTTAATCAAATAAAAAACACAATTTGAAAAAAACGTTACTGTGCCATTAAGAGATAAAAAGAGCACACAATTTTACAAAACAGTGAAAAATGCACCAATCCTTTTGAAATTTTCACAGTATGTACCTAAAGCCTTAATATGATTGCACCACAAGTTGCAGAACGATTAACCCCTTAATGCCCAAACCGGAGCAGCCTAAAGCCCACACCCGGTTAAAATTATTACAACACCTTGCCACAGCCTTGATGTGGCCCTACCTGCCCTTAGGGATCAGATTTGGGGGAATATAACTTCTTTAAGGCCCTCAAACAGCAGCAGGACCCTCCATGAGAAGCAGCATGAACTTCTCTGCAATTCCAAGTGCGCATTTGAGGCGCGAAATTAGGCCCCTCCCACTCTACTCCGGAGCCTACTAAATCACTCCTAAGTGAATAAAAAACAGCCATGTGGGAAATAACCTCTTAGCTAAACAATCGATTGCCCTGCATAAGTGTCAACCAGTATATTAGCCCTATTATGTAAGCATTCAATTCCTTACTAAGTCTGTGAACATAGCTTACCCTCCCCTCATGGGGATATTGTCAGTCTCTTCTAGCATTATCTCAGTCTTGTCTAGAAATAAATGACTGAACATACCTTATTGCAGATCACCCTGCAAACTGTTCCCCCCAACTGAAGTTTTCTGGTACTCCTCAGTCCTGTGTGGGAACAGCAGTGGATTTTAGTTACAACATGCTAATATAATTTTCCTCTCAGCAGAAATCTTCATCACTTTTCTGCTAGTGAGTAAATAGTACCATTTAAAATAACAAACTTTTGATTGAAGATAATAAAACTACAATTCTAACACCACATTCACTTTACCCTCCCGTAGAGAGACCCTAGTGCTTAAAGCCGGCAAAGAGAATGACTGGGGGGTGGAGCTAGAGGGGGAGCTATATGGACAGCTCTGCTGTGTGCTCTCTTTGCCACTTCCTGTAGGGAATGAGAATATCCCACAAGTAAATGATGAATCCGTGGACTGGATACACCTTGCAAGAGAAATATATATATATTTTAAAGGTCCTCAAAGTGCTATAAAACTGCTATTATAAAGTGTACAGTGTACAAATATATATCCCTAGACTATGTGAAGCCTGTGTATATGTTCATACTAATAACTGGTGGGCTCTGAAGGTGCAAGTTACTTACCTGTCAGCACCTTTGTCTACTTTTCTTACTTCAGCTGAAGCAACTTGCTTCTAGTAGACAAGCCCACCAAGGCAGTGCAAGCATGATGCCAAGGATCTAAGCAAGTAACAGCTTCTACAACTCAGAGGACAAGTCCACATTTCACCTAGGGAGGGCTGTGGTTCCCAGAAGGAGCAGCTCGCTATAGACCAGGGGATTAGTAGAGAAGTCCACATTTCACCTGGCAGGCCTGCAACATTTCTCACTGAGAAAAGATCTTTTGCTGCCTGGCTAACTCATTGTCTACCTCTATAGAAGGATACTGCAACGAGGAAATGGACTTTAAAGTGCTGGTGTATCTTTTGCCCCCTCCTAGTGGTAAGGAGTTTAACTCCCACATGTGATTACTCATGGACTTTCACCATCTGATGAAATAAATATATCTTTAAAAAAGCAAGACTTATTTGTTTCTTTTATTTCTGTAAAGGCCATATTATTTTTTTAAATCACTGTACATGCACATAACTCAAATTCTTTAGTAACAAAATGAAAATATTTGCTTTCTCTACAATCAAATTATCTGATAGAATCAAATTAAAGACGTAAAATAGCTGTAATTTGTGCGCTAATTTTCAGAGTATTAGAAACGTAATTCATTTGTCTGAAATCTCTTCTTTCTATTGTTTGGAAGAAGAGAATAAATGGTCTCTTCAAGCTCATTTAAGATCTATTCTAGTCATTTACAGAGCACAGAACAATTTTTCTTGGGCTACGACAGCTGTTTCATCCTGCTGGCTTGAAAAAAATAACAGTGCATTCATTACTTACTTTTATTCAAATTAAGGAAGGAATGGAAAAATGAAGGAAAAGGAGAAATGGTGAAAAGGAAAACGATAGCAAGAAAAAATAAAAACAAATGGACAGAAAAAGAGAAAAAAGAGAGAAAAAAAGAAAAATAGTGAAAAACCAAGAGAATAACTTTACAAACAGAAAACACATTTAAAACATATAAAAAAGTGTGTACATGGGAAACCACCATTCTAGAGACTGGATCACTTTCACACAATTTCTATTCAGTAAAAGATTCCTACTTGCAGGTCATTACACAGTTGTGGTTTCTGACTGCTGGTCAGTACACCCAGTACACCCAGCAGTCATGAAGTTTTCAGTCAAATTTGCTAAACTGGTGCCTATGATACATACTCTCTAAAAGTTAAATGTAACCCTCAACCTCAAAATAAAAACACAACAAAAAACCCCAAAAACAACTATGATGCTCCAGAACCCCCCCCCCCCTTTACAACTTAATCTTAACCTGCAAATGGGGATTAAACACATTGCTAAAGTCCACTCTAGAACAGAAATGCACTGTTGGGAACTAACTGAACACATTAGGAGAGCCAATGACAAGAGGCATATGTGAGTAGCCATTAATCACCACATAACTCCACATAACTAAGTAGTACACTGCTGTTACAGAGCATACCAATATATGCTTTCAATAAAGGATACACAGAGACCAACATACATTTGATAATGGTTAAAATAGCTTGCATTGGGGCATTGACGGAGTCTTTTTAAATATTTTTGAATGACTGATAAAAGTAGATATGCAGAAAAACAGGGTAGCGCAAACATGAAGCATTATAGCAGCAGCCTTGGCATATGCAACTACATTACGGTCACATGGCTCATATAAAAAAGTAATTAAGAAATTATTAAAGGTTAATTCCCCTTTAGATGAAGAGCAGTAATTCTTGAACCTATGAAACTCCTATATGTCTTAATTTAGATTAATCATTTAGATTATCTACTTAAATTGTGAAGTAAAAAGTGCACCATAGTCAGGATCCCATTTAAACTGGAGTGCGTTTAAAGTGGTGGTAAATTAGAGCATTTAGCAATCCCTAGGATTTACCATCACTAAAAATAAAGTTGAGTTTAAGTGATTAATTATTTTTAAAAAAAAGGGTGCTAAAGTTCACCCTGACTGTGCCACTGCACCTCGCTAAACTGAACGGCTCTGGCTGCCCACGGCACATCTAAAAGAATAGCCGTGCTAGCATACAGAACACTGTCACATGACACACACAGCTATTGGTTTAGAGGTGTAAACCAACTTCTATCTGGGCATTTGTGTAGAAAATTCGAGAAAGTTTTTCACAGGCTTATGCTAAGGTAAGAAAATCCAATATTTCTGTTCTATCAATCACTAAATCATAATCCATTAAAATTGCTACACATTGCAAAACACCAAATATGAATATGAAATGTTCACATGGCAAATATAAATACATTGGAATAAAGGCCAAACTAAGACAAGTGTATATAACAAAATTAGTAAGCTGCATAATTGTCACCTGTGTCTCTATTGTAAGATAAATGCCTTCTTCCCAATACTTTTAAAGGGACACTGAACCCAGATTTTTTTCTTTCGTGATTCAGATAGAGCATGCAATTTTAGGCAAGTTTCTAATTTACTCCTATTATCACATTTTCTTCATTCTCTTGGTATGTTTATTTGAAAAGCAAGAATGTAAGTTTAGATGCCGGACCATTTTTGGTGAACAAACTGGGTTGTCCTTGCTGATTGGACAACACCAATAAACAAGTGCTGCCCATGGTCTGAACCAAAAAATTGCTGGCTCCTTAGCTTAGGTTCCTTCTTTTTCAAATAAAAATAGAAAGAGAACGAAGAAAAATTGATAATAGGAGTAAATTAGAAAGTTGCTTACAATTGCAGGCTCTATCTGAATCATTAAAGAAAAAAAATTGGGTTCAGTGTCCCTTTAAGCTTATTACTTTTATATTCTTAAAGTTTCAACACAATGAAAATAGAAATACAAATTACAATACCTAGCAGAAAAGGCTTGATTTACATCTTTTTTTATATCCAAGATGCCAGTAAACACAAGCGTTAAATACAGTAATTGCATTTAAACACAGTGCTACAAATTATTCTAATTTGAGAGCTACTATTCTATATTAAGAATAATTAAATATCAAAGTAACACATTTTTCACTTTAAGGACTTATTTTAACAGAATAACATAATTTATGTAAGAACTTACCTGATAAATTAATTTCTTTCATAGTGGCAAGAGTCCATGAGCTATTGACGTATGGGATATACATTCCTACCAGAAGGGGGCAAACTTTCCCAAACCTCAAAATGCCTATAAATACACCTCCCACCACACTCATACCTTAGTTTAACGTATAGCCAAGTAGTGAGGTTTAAAAAGGAGTAAAAAAAGCATACAAAAAGAGGAACTGGAAAAAATAAAGTGCTTAAAAAAAAAAAAAAAATCATAACCACCATTACAATAGGGTAGGTCTCATGGACTCTTGCCACTATGAAAGAAATTAATTTATCAGGTAAGTTCTTACATAAATTATGTTTTCTTTCATGTAAGTGGCAAGAGTCCATGAGCTAGTGACGTATGGGATATAATAATCAAGATGTGGAAATCCACAGAGTCACTAGAGAGGGAGGGATAAACCCCCCCCCAGCTATTTCCGCTGATAAATTAAATCTAAATAATAAATCTAAATAATAAATAAAGACACAGTCAAGTCCAAAAAAACCCTCATGATTCCATTAGGGCATGTAATTTTAAACAACTTTCCAATTTACTTTTATCACCAATTTTGCTTTGTTCTCTTAGTTGAAAGCCAAAACTAGGAGGTTGATATGCTGATTTCTTTAGACCTTGAAGGCTGCCTCTAATCTTAATGCATTTTGAAAGTTTTTCACCACTAGAGGGCATTAGCTCATGAGTTTCATATAGATAACATTAAGCTCATGCATGTGACTTTACCGTGGAGTGAGCACTGATTGGCTAAAATGCAAGTCTGTCAAAAGAACTGAAATAAGGGGGCAGTCTTCAGAAGCTTAGATACAAGGTAATTATAGAGGTAAAACGTGTATTATTATAGATGTGTTGGTTATGCAAAACTGAGGAATGGGTAATTAAGGGATTATCTATCTTTTAAAACAACAAAAATTCTGGTGTTGACTGTCCCTTTAAGTTTTCTTAAAAATTTAAAAAAAACTCAAATCATAGGCAGTTGAATCAAACTGAGACAGCTGCCTGAAAAACCTTTCTACCAAAGACTGCTTCAGAAGAAGCAATTACATCAAAATTTTAAATATTTAGTAAATGTATGCAAAGAAGACCAAGTTGCTGCTTTGCAAATCTGATCAACTGAAGCTTCATTCTTGAAAGCCCAAGGCAACTGATCTAGTAGAATGAGCTGTAATTCTCTGAGGCGGAGACTGCCCCGCATCCAAATAAGCTTTGTGAATTAAAAGTTTTAACCAAGATGCCAACGAAATGGCAAAGGCTTTCTGACCTTTCCTGGAACCAGAGAAAATAACAAATAGAGTAGAAGTCTTTCTGAAATCCTAAGTAGCCTCAACATAGTATTTCAAAGCTCTTACCACATCCAAAGAATGTAAAGATCTTTCAAGAGAATTCTTACAGGCCCATTTATCAAGCTCCGTACGGAGCTTGAAGGGCCGTCTTTCTGGCGAGTCTTCAGACTCGCCAGAAACACAACTTATGAAGCAGCGGTCTAAAGACCGCTGCTCCATAACACTGTCCGCCTGCTCTGAACAGGCGGACAGGAATTGCTGGACATCAACCCGATCGAATACGATCGGGTTGATTGACACCCCCTGCTGGCGGCCGCGAGTCAGCAGGGGGCGGCGTTGCACCAGCAGCTCTTGTGAGCTGCTGGTGCAATGTTAAATGCGGAGAGCGTATTGCTCTCCGCATTTAGCGAGGTCTTGCGGACCTGATCCGCAGTGTCGGATCAGGTCCGCAAGCCCTTTGATAAATGGGCCTGTTAGGATTAGGACACAAGGAAGGAACAACAATTTCCCTATTAATGTTGTTAGAATTCACAACTTTAGCCAAAAATTTAAACAAAATCCGTAAAACAGCTTTATCTTGATAGAAAATCATATAAGGAGACTCACAAGAAAGAGCCGACAACCCAAACTCTTTTAGCAGAAGAGATAGCCAAAAGAAATAACACTTTCCAAGAAGTAGTTTATTATCCAAAGAATGCATAGGTTCAAAAGGAGTAACCTGGAAAATCCTTAAAACCAAATTGAGACTCCAAGGAGGAGAAATAGACTTAATAACAGGTTTGATACGAACCAAAGTCTGAACAAAACAGTGAATATCAGGAAGTTTAGCAATCTTTCTATGAAATAAGACAGAAAGAGCAGAGATTTGTCCCTTCAAAGTATTTGCAGACAAACCCTTATCCAACCCATCCTGAAGAAACTGTAAAATCCTAGGAATTCTAAAAGAATGCCAAGAGAATTTATGAGAGGAATACCATGAAATATAGGCTTTCCAAAACCTATAATAAATCTTCCTTGAAACAGACTTACAAGCCTGTAACATAGTGCTAATCGCTGAGTCAGAGATTTGAGATCCTGATGGAAAACGGCCCTTGAGATAGAAGGTCTGGCCATAAAGGAAGTGGCCAAGGTTGGCAACTGGACAACCGGACAAGATCCGCATACCAAAACCTGTGAGGCCATGCTGGTGCAATCAGAAACACATGAGATTGTTCCATTATGATCTTGGAGATCACCCTTGGAAGAAGAACCAGAGGCAGAAAAATGTAAGCAGGAACTGCTAAAGCATCCATTATCTCCGCCTGAGGATCCTTGGACCTGGAAAGGTATCTGGGAAGTTTCTTGTTCAGACGAGAGGCCATCAGATCTATTTCTGGAAGACCCCACATCTGTACAATCTGATAAAACACATCTCGATGGAGAGACCACTCCCCTGGATGCAAAGTCTGAGATAATCCGGTTCCCAATTGTCTACACCTGGGATATGAATCGCAGAAATAAGACAAGAGTTGGATTCCGCCCAAGAAAGTATCCAAGATACTTCTTTCATTGTTAAAAGGGCTGCAAGTCCCTCCTTGATGATTGACATATGCCACAGTTGTGATATTGTCTGTCTGAAAACGAATGAAAAGTTCTCTCTTCAATAGAGGCCAAGCATGAAGAGCTCTGAAAATAGCACAGAGTTCTAAAATATTGATTGGTAACTTCGCCTTGAGGATTTCAAACCCCTTGTGCTGTCAGAGACCCCCAGACAGCTCCCCAACCTGTAAGACTTTCATCAGTTGAGATCACAGTCCAGGAAGGACGAACAAAGGAGGCTTTTTGAACAATATGGTGATGGTCCAACCACCAAGACAGAGAGAGTTGAGTGTTGGGATTTAAGTATATCAGCTGTGATATCGGAGTATAATCCCTGCACCATTGATTCAGCATGCAAAGCTGCAGTGGTCTCATATGAAAATGAACAAAGGGGATCGCGGCCGATGCTGCAGTCATGAGACCTAAAACTTCCATGCACATAGCCACTATAGGGAATGATCGAGACTGAAGGTTTAGACAAGCTAAAACCAATTTCATTCGTCTCTTGTCTGTTAAAAGAATTATGGACACTGAATCTATCTGGAAACCTAAAAAGGTGACCCTTGTTTGAGGAATCAAGAAACTCTTTTGTAAATTGATGCCTTTGAAGAAACAACACTAGTTGTTTCATGTGAGATTCTGCTAAATGAAAAGACTGAGCTAGTACCAAGATATCGTCCAAATAAGGAAACACAGCTACACCCTGCTCTCTGATTACAGATAGAAGGGCACCAAAAACATTCAAGAAGATTCTTGAAGCTGTCGCTAGGCCAAATGGAAGAGCGACAAATTGGTAATGCTTGTCTAGAAAAGAGAATCTCAGAAACCGATAGTGGTCTGGATGAATGAGAAGATAAGCATCCTGTAAATCTATTGTGGACATAAAATGACCTTTCTGAACAAAAGTAAGAATAGTCCTTATAGTCACCACCTTGAAAGTTGGGAAACGATTTAAAAACTTAAGATCCAGAACTGGTCAAAGAATTATCTTTCTTTGAGACAATGAATAGATTTGAATAGAAACCGGTACAATCGCCCCTAAAAGCTCTAGGTCTAAAACATATTTCAGAAAAGCCTGAGCCTTCACAGGATTTGTTGGAACATAAGAAAGAATCTTCCCACAGGTCGTCTTATTCGGAAAATATTCGATACCCTTGAGACACAATATTCTGAATCCACTGATTCTGAACAGAATCTGTCCAAATGTCCTGAAATAATTTCAATCTGCCCCCCCCAACCATCTGAACTGGATTGAGGGTTCGCACCTTCATTCAATCTTGGGGGCTGGATTTGTTTTTTTATAAGGCTTGGTTTTTTTTCCAATTTGAAGATGGTCTCCAATTAGAACCAGAGGCCATAGGGGAAGGCGTTGTTTTTTGTTCTCTATTCTGACGAAAGGATTGAAAACGATTAGGAGCCCTAAATTTACCCTTAGACTTTTTATCTTGGGGCAGAAAAACTCCCTTCCACCCAGTGATAGTGGAAATAATAGAATCCAATCGAGAACCAAATAAATTATTACCCTGGAAAGATGAAGATAGTAATTATGATTTAAGCCATAAAGCTCTTCTAGCTACAATAGCTAAAAACATAGATTTAACATTGATCTTAATGACATAAAATATAGCATCACAAATGAAATGATTAGCATGTTGAAGCAAAAGAACAATGCTAGACAAATAAGGATCTACTACCTGCTGTACTAAGCTGTCCAACCAAAAAGTTAAAGCAGCAGCAACATCAGCCATAGAAATGGTCTAAGAATATAGGTCTGAGAATATAGCCAGAATGTAAATAAGCTTCTGAGATAAGATTCAATCTTATAAGCATGTGGAATAGGAAAAACCTCAGGAGGTTTAAAAACAGAATGTAAACATTTACTGGCTTTGTTATCAAGAGGACTAGACTCTTCAATACCCAAAGTAAACAAAACTTCCTTTAACAAAGAACGAATATATTCAATCTTAAAAAAATAAGATTTGTCAATTTCAGTGTCTGATGCAGGATCCTCTGAATCAGAGAGATCCTAATCAGCAGAGGATAATTCAGTATGTTGTCAGTCAATACAAATTTAATCAGATTTATGAGAAGTTTTAAAAGACCTTTTACGTTTATTTGAAGGCGGAATAGCAGACATAGCCTTCTCTATAGCTGCAGCAATATAATTCTTCACATCTGCAGCAATATCATGTACATTAGACGTTGATGGAGCAACAGACTATGTATTTGTACTAATAGAAACATTATCAGCATGCAATAGCTTGTCATGACAAATGCCACATAATTGAGCTGAAGAAATAATATCAGCTTGTTTACAACAAACACACTTAGCTTTGGTAGAACTGTGTTCAGGCAGCATGGTTGCTACAGTAACATCAGAGGCAGGATCAGTCTGAGACATCTTGCAAAATGTAAAAAGAAAAAAACATTTAAACAAAATATCCAATTTCCTCATATAGCAGTTTCAGGAACGGGAAAAAATGCTTATGCTAAAATAATATGCAAAAAAGCAAGCATCATAGCTCTCTATAATATAAAGAGAGCAAGAAGCATTAAAGGAAGAGGGGTAATATAACAAAAATGTTGGCACCAAGTATGATGCATGACGCAAAAGGAAGTGAAAAATGTTGGCGCCAAAGCTAACACCAGGAAATGACGCAACTCGCGTCATAACAAGTGCGACTTTGCACCAAAAAAACTAACATCAACAAAAAATGCAGGAAACAACAAGACTTGCGTCACTATAGGAGCAACTTCACGCCAAGAACGACAATAAAAGACAGCATTTTGCGTCCTCGCGAGCCTAGTGTGCCCGCGAAAATTTTGGAAAACAAAGTCAAATTTGAAAGAACTGGAACCCCAGGTAAGAAAAAAAAATATTTAAATAAACTTCCCAAAAACATAATTTCCATACTGAAACTGTTAAGACTGCAAAAGGGAAATATGCATAGACCTGACTCATGGCAAATATAAGCAAACACATATATTTAAAACTTTACAATATAATATAAAGCGCCAAACATAGCTGAGAGTGTCTTAAAAAAATTATACATACTTACCAAAAGACACCCATCCATATATAGCAGACAGACAAACAAGTACTGAAAAATATCAGCCTTTGAATAGATTTCCCATAGGTGAAACCATGAAATCAACAGGTAATACTCCCTTCACATCCCTCTGACAAACACTGTACTCTAAGAGGAATTGGGCTTCAAAATGCTTAGAAGCACCTATCATAGAAGAAATCAAGCACATCTTTCTTCACCACCTCCATAGGAGGCAAAGTTTGTAAAAAAACTAAGGTATGATTGTGGTGTGGGGTGTATTTATAGGCATTTTGAGGTTTGGGAAACTTTGCCCCCTCCTGGTAGGAATGTATATCCCATACGTCACTAGCTCATGGACTCTTGCCACTTACATGAAAGAAATATAGATTCTGTTTTTTATAGGATGGACAAATAAACACAAAATAAAGTTAATAGTATTTTAGTGAAACATGTAATTTAGGGATAAAAATAAGAATGGGTAAGATTTCCTATTTCGGCAAATCTGCAATACTCGGCCAGCAAATTATTCTTTCACACCTATAGACCCAAACATCTTTTTTACTGAAGTGACAAATGTATATGTCACAAAAGCAATTTCTTAGTATAAAAATTAACCATGTCTTAGAAAACAGCAGCAGGGAAACATTTTCTCAGAAAATTGAAAATAAAGATGAGACACAGTGTTCAATTTAAATGGATTTGACTTTCCATTAAACAGCTGTTAAGGCATTGGCTGTTTCAGAGAAAAAAATGAAGAAAAAATACAAAATTACAATCTTGAACAAGGGCTTAAATGAAAAAAAAAAAGCAGTAAAACTAGATGCCTCTTGATATATTCATAAGAACTTGAATTGTAAAGACTTAGATCTGTAAAATAGATTAGATGCGTGATGGTGTTCAGCAAATCAAAACAGGACAATCTTTATTAGCAAGACACGCAACATTAGAACAAAATAGTACCCCATAATATTAGCATTTTCTGCAGAGTTGCCTAAAGGGATATGGCCAAATAAAAACCAATTCTTACTAGAAGCATAAATACGGAGAGCCTGATGATCACACAAAATCATTTTTAAACCTTACATTGTAATAAGGAGTCTCTCATCATCTCTCAAGGTAGTTTTTTATTCTTTGACGGTCTTAGATTCTCTCACATGAAAGGAGAGATTTAGCTATTGGGCCCTAAGGGTTGAAGTCAGTGCAACATTGAGGCTATAGGTATTAGGTTACAGATGGTCCTAGGGAATTAACCCCTTAATCACCAAAGAGAACTGTAGTACCTTGTGAAGCACTGTGTTGAAACCTTCTTTGGCAGCAATGAGATTGCAAAACACCAGATTTTTATGACTACAGTGCAGAAGTGTATTAAGTTGTTTGCAAATAACTACTTTAACTTTATTTTAAATAGATGCTTTTACCTTGATGAAACTGCCACCTATACTGAAAATATGAATATGTTTGTATGCTCTGTACAAAAGCTATGTAAACAGGAGAAAGCTGAAAAAGCTGGTTTTGGTCACTAAACTCTCCCCAGCCTTAATTAGCAATTCAATACCTATAATACTCTGCACATAACAGATAACATGACCAGGTCCTCTCTTTCTGCTGGGTCAGTCCATTTAAATGAGTATATCCCTGAGAACAATAGGTGATGGTTTTCATGAGCGAAAACAGCTATTTCAAATAAAGAAAATAAACATGGAGAGAAATTCCCATATATTTATTAATCTGCAGTAAGTATAACAAGCAATATATAATGCATGAAGGGGAAACACATTTTACAGCACAATGCCACTTTAACTAGGCATTGTATTTTGTATCTATTAAATAACATTACTACATTATTTTATTTAGTGACATAAATAAAAAAACAAATTGTTATCACAATAGAACTGCAACAAAATCTGATATAATAATCAAATAAATATTTCTTTATATGTATAATTAATGGCCATGTAAACACTATTCATTCACTAGCCAGCATGGCAGCCCTTATTTACTAAGCAGTGGTGGTTTCTAAGTAACTCCATGGTTAGGGATTATCATCTTATCAATTCAACTGAATTAGCTGTTAGCGATTTTACAGAGCCCAACGCTGCTTTATGAAATGTCACTACTTTATATGAATAACCCTGACCTCTTCATCTGTTTCAAACCTTAGCATTGAACTAGTAAATATCAAAAAGAAATCATGTAGACAAGGAAAATAGTTATATCACATTCCACTACTGTAAGGCTGTAGGGAATTTATGAATTTTTTTAACAGGCCCTGCGTAATGAAGTTGATTTATTATACTAAGAAGGAGATTTGGTCATTCTGGACAATAAACAACACAGTCCTCTCAAAACATGGAATCCCCCTGCTGGATCATAAAATCATTTTATTTTCTTTAACTGCTTTTGTGCTTATGGTTCAACAGCAAATGTAGAATGATACTGTATTCTGTCTGCTTTCAGCTAAGCAGGACTCCGCAAACCAGAAGATGTAGCTATTTGCAAACCTCATCAGGACTATTACTGCAAGAAGCTTTAGCAAAAGTCACAACAAAAAGCTATGGGCAAACACAATATATACAATGGGAAATCAGTATTTATTGTGCTTTTGCAGTATGTTATAAAGATGGAGCATTCTAAAGGTACAACACAGAGGATTACATAAAATGTCCAACAAAGGAGCAAGTATACAATAAAAAATGTAAAATTGTACAGATTTTTTTTATTCTAATCCTCTCTGTCATATTCATTCATAAATAAAATATTTAACTGATCATAGGACATGGTTCAAAAACTTTCTTTATACTAAAAAATAAATGATTGTATAAAAAAAACGTAAGTTTAAATATTTAGGATCCAATGATGAAAAATGCGCCAGCAGAAAGTGCAGATACAAAAAACCTTTGGATTGTTTTAGCATTATATTGCAATGTAGGTGCCTCTCATTCACATTTAGAACTGTGCATAGCAATATAAAAAAAGATCTCAAGCAAAAAAGTGCCTTACTAAAATGTTTAAAGACACAGTAAACATCTTGTAATTACAAGACATTTTTGTTGACTTGTTATAGAATAACATTTCAGTCAAGACTAAACTTTTTAAAAACAAATTAGCATCTTGTATTCTGCAATTGGTTTTCAACAACCAAACTCCACCACCACTTGCCTCATTTTGGGGAGACAATCTGCGCTTGAGTCTGCAGCTAACAACAACTCTAGACATGGTCATATTGTTAGTATAATGTGCAGTGTTTTGCACAGTAGCAGACCTACCTAACAGAGGGCCCTGGTGCAAAATTGCCCCCCCCCCCAAGTAACTCCGTAGTAAGGAATAGTAATAATATTCATGCTGCTCTGTATGATGATTTTAAGAATAGATAGATGGACCTGCAACCTGCACTAATAAAAGTCTTCCCTGCATTAGAATTATACATATTCTGCACCTGCTCCACCAATGGTAGTTCCGCCCCTGGTTTTGCACATATTTTATCTGTTGGAGCCAATTATAGACATATATGTAACATGGTTAGATTTGAGAAGTCTGCAGTGTGCTTTTTTAAATAATTTAAAAGGGATATGAAACCCTTTTTTTTCTGATTTACATAGAGCATGCAATTTTTCTAATTTACTCCTATTATCAAATTTTTCTTTGTTCTCTTGGTATGCTTTGTTGAATGTGCAGCAACGCACTACTGGTTCCTGAATGAACACATGGGTAAGCCAATGACAATCGGTATATATCTGCTGCCAACAATCAGCAGCTAGAACCTAGGTTCTTTGCTGCTCCTGAGCTTTCCTAGATAAACTTTTCAGCAAAGGATAAAAAGAGAAGGAAGCAAATTAAATATTAGAATTATATAGGCAAGTTGTTTAAAATTGTATTCTTTATATGAATCATGAAAGAAAATTTTTGGGTTTCATGTCCCTTTAAGTATAATGCAAACATTTTTATTATGCATAATTAAAAGGGACAGTCAAGTCCAAAAAAATTTTTTTTCAGGATTTAAATAGGGCATGTAATTTTTAACAACATTCCAATTTACTTTTATCACCAATTTTGCTTTGTTTGCTTGGTATTCTTAGTTGAACGCTAAACCTAGGAGGTTCATATGGTAATTTCTTAGACCTTGAAGGCCGCCTCTAATCTGAATGCATTTTGACAGTTTTTCACCACTAGAGGGCATTAGTTCATGGGTTTCATATAGATAACATTGAGCTCACGCACGTGAAGTAACCAGGAGTGAGCACTGATTGGCTAAAATGCAAGTCTGTCAAAAGAACTGAAATAAGGGGGCAGTTTGCAGAAGCATAGATACAAGGTAGTTACAGAGGCAAAATGTGTATTATTATAACTGTGTTGTTTATGCAAAACTGGGGAACAAAAGGTATTATCTATCTTTTTAAAGAACTAAAATTTTGGTGTTGACTGTCCCTTTAAATTGTTTACAATAAAATCTCACCTTTTAGGGATTTTACAGTACTGATGAGACATTGGGGCTGAATTATCCGCGCGAGCCTTTAGGCTCGCCAGAAACAGTAGTTATAAAGCAGAGGTCTATCTACTGCCTCTAAGGTTGCGGTCTTCAATCCGCCCAATCCTATATGATCGGGCTGATTGACACCCCCTTCTAGCGGCTGATTGGCCGCAAATCTGCAGGGGGGGCTTTGCACAAGCAGTTCACCAGAACTGCTTGTGCAATGATAAATGCCAACAGCATCGCATCATGTCCGTCCGCACTTTAGTAAACTGGTGCCTTAAGCTAGCGAGACCGGACAGCTTCAGAAAATCGGACATTATTAAAATATTTGAAGCAGTACTAGAAATCGTACTGCATGCACTTTTTTTTGCTATGATTAAAACAATTCATATAGTTTATTCATTTTGACATTACTTTACAATGCATTTTCTACAAACTTTATCACTCCCTTTTATTGCTCCTCTCCTTACAAGACATTGAGATATTATGTCACTTGTATTGTTTTTGTATACACAAAATTATAATTTTTGCTGCTTTGTGTTGCCATTTTTTAGTTTAATTTGCTAAAATGTAAATTAAAAATTTAGCAAACTCAGTGTTTAAAGGGACAGGGACATTTTGCCCCTTTAATGTGTTACTAATTATCCACTTCAGCTGCTGGAGTGTATTAAATGGTTTACAAATAGCTCCTTTACCTGCATATTGGCATTTGAAAGAGCTGATTTTGCCTGTGTTATACCTAACTATACTGAAAGTTTCTATATAAGTATTGACTATAGAACAGCTGTATCAACATAGCTAGCATAAGAAGTTACACTTTCAGTGGGGTTAGGAGCGATAAGTAATAACATGTTAATTTTCCATTGTTCTCTCTAAATATTAGGTGTGGCATGCAGACAGAAATATAATAAGGAAGCATGTGTGGGTACAATAAGGAGAATGTTTGAATTCCTTGCATGTTCAGCCCATTTTAATGTGTTGTGGTTTTAAAGGAAACTATCAGCTATTTCATATACAAAAATAAACACAAAGAAACAACTTAGACATTTTGTACTCTGCAGCTGGTATAACAAATCATTGGAAACACATTAAAGGGAAAACAAATTAATAGTACACTGTCCCTTTAATACAAGATAAAGAAAGCTTTGACCATTTCTATTAGATTTGTAGCCTGTAACATATTAGGTATTATTTTTGCATACATCTAGGAGCCATAATCAAACAAATCCACAAGATATCTATATTAGTATACAGACTCTAGCACATGCCAACTTCCTATCACATGGGGGCTGCAGATTAAAGAGATAGTAAAGTCCAAATTAAACTTTCATGATTCAGATAGGGCATGTAATTTTAAACAACTTTTCAATTTACTTTTATCATCACATTTTCTTTGTTCTCTTGGTATTCTTAGTTGAAAGCTATACCTAGGTAGGCTCATATGCTAATTTCTAAGCCCTTGAAGGCTGCCTCTTATCTAAATGCATTTGATGTTTTTTCACAGCTAGAGGGCACGTTAGTTCACGTGTTTCATATAAATAACATTATGCTCATGCATGTGGAGTTATTTAAGAGTCAGCACTAATTGTCTGAAATGCAAGTCTGTCAAAAGATCTGAGATAAGGAGACAGTCAGCAGTAGCTTAGATACAAGGTAATTACAGAGATGAATGGTAAATAAAGGGATTATCTATATTTTTAACCAATAACATTTTTGGCGTTTACTATCCTTTAATATTTTAGAAGCCTTAAGGGCCCCATGTAAATTTATGGCTATTAATACACACACAATATATTTCAAAAAAAAAATCCAGTGGAAGTTCTCAAAGCAAAAGTCACAAAAACTAGTACACAGAACCACGTGGCCCATAGACAGTTCTGTTCGATTTTTTTTTACTTCCACTATTAAGTCCACTTTTTCTGTTGGAAGTAAATAAAAGCAATATTACTGCATCATTATACAGATCAGCTACAGTGGAAAAGAGAGAATTAATACATATTGTAAATGTAGAATAAACTGTCAAACAAGTTTTGAGAATGTTTCATCATTAGTACAATGGTGACATAAATGATATTTATACCTTAGATAAATCCCTGAAATTGCTGGGAAGTGTGAGGTCCAGCTCTTCTGATTCGTAGTTGGTGATAACCCATGGGAATACTGGGTACTGATTCAAGTCATTGTAAGTTCGACCTGTGGAAGTAAAAAAATAGTAATTACTGGGAATTACATAAATCTCCAAGCTTTAAAGTCCATTGTTTACTTACTCTCAGACTCTAAATGCTAAATAACACAGGAAAACAAATCCAGGAAGCCATATAACTATGGCCCTACAATTCCAGCTGGCATTACTAATATTTTGGATTCTTCTACATATTTGTATATAAAACCATTTCCAATCTCCTAAAAAAAGCTGCATCACAATATTTTACACATTTTTAAATATAATCTGTAAAACATGGCTATATAAGCACAAAATTAAATTATAGAGGCTTCCTTGGATACTCTAGTCATCTGCTCTTCCCTCCTTTTTCTTTCATTCTCTTTACTTGGGCACAGTATCTCCCATTCACACCAAAATGAAAATCCAGTTTCTTTACAAGATAAGCCTAAAATTATCCAAAACTACCAAAACATTTTCTCCGACCCTCACATAGCTTGTATTTTTATTTTACATTTTTACTTTAAAACCTATATAGTTTACAGATAGGGGAAGAAATTGCCACTACACAGACCTACAATTCTCCAGGTATCAATAAAGCTCTGTTAAAGGGACACTAAACCCACATTTTTTCTTTCATGATTCAGAGAGCATGCAATTCTAAACAACTTTCTAATTTACACCTGTTATCAAATTATCTTTGTTCTCTTGTTATCTTTATTTAAAAAGCAGGAATGTAAAGCTTAGGAGCTGGCCCAATGTTAGGTTCAGCACCATGGATAGCACTTGCTTATTGGTGGCTACATTTAGCCACCAATAAACAAGCGTAACCCAGGTTCGGAAACAAAAATGGGCCTATGCTTTACATTCCTGCTTTTAAAATAAAGATAGCAAGAGAACAAAGAAACATTGTTAATAGGAGTAAATTAGAAAGTCGATTAAAATTGCCTGCTCTATCTGAATCATTAAAGAAAAAAATTGGGTTTAGTGTCCCTTTAACATAATACACTTTAAACATTGCACTTTTTATTATTTAATTTCCCCTATTTTCCTGAAAATCAATTCTTTAAACACATTTTTTGACCTAAAGTTTTAAATGCACCAACCGAAAAAAACAAACAAAAAAACCCCAAACAAACAAACAAACATGCATTAAAGATAATGCAGCACTTTATTTATTGATTTTATATAAATCTTACCAGCAACAGTGTTCAAAAACATCAGATATTCAAAGTTTGAAATTTCTCTGTGCTGCCAGCGTTGAGTCATATTTGACGCTTTAAATATTTGCTTGGGAGTAGCCAGTGAGATGCGCCTGAAAAACAAAATGATAATATGCAATGTCAAAAACATGCAGTGCAATAATAATCATCCTCTTTTTCCAAATAATGATGACTAAGGGTCACTTGTGGACACTGGTACAATGTGAGATGTGCACTAGAACAGATCTTGTATCTCACAGTTTAACAGTAATTTACAAACACATCTCACATATAGAGTAAATGAATTGTCAAGATCATGACACTCAATATTAGGTTTCATGATCAACACAATCCTGTTTAAAGGTACATTAAAAACATACATTTTCCATCATTCATAAAGCACTTTTGTTGAATGTTAAAAAAATAAGTTTTGCATGAAAAGTGTAAACAAAGCTTCTTATTTTAATTTTGAAATCAGGAAGTGAACTAGTCTGTGGGACAGAAGCTCAGAGATATGGGACAGAAGCTCAGAGATATGGGACAGAAGCTCAGAGATATGCGACAGAAGCGCACTGATATGCGACAGAAGCGCACTGATATGCGACAGAAGCGCACTGATATGCGACAGAAGCGCACTGATATGCGACAGAAGCGCACATATGCGAGAGACGCTCACTGATATGGGAGAGACGCTCACTGATATGGGAGAGACGCTCACTGATATGGGAGAAACGCTCACTGATATGGGAGAGACGCTCACTGATATGGGAGAGACGCTCACTGATATGGGAGAGACGCTCACTGATATGGGAGAGACGCTCACTGATATGGGAGAGACGCTCACTGATATGGGAGAGACGCTCACTGATATGGGAGAGACGCTCACTGATATGGGAGAGACGCTCTCTGATATGGGAGAGACGCTCACTGATATGGGAGAGACGCTCACTGATATGGGAGAGACGCTCACTGATATGGGAGAGACGCTCACTGATATGGGAGAGAAGCTCACTGATATGGGAGAGACACTCACTGATATGGGAGAGACACTCACTGATATGGGAGAGAAGCTCACTGATATTGGAGAGAAGCTCACTGATATGGGACAGAAGCTCACTGATATGGGAGAAAAGCTCACTGATATGGGAGAGACGCTCACTGATATGGGAGAGACGCTCACTGATGATGGTTGATGTAAGCTACAGTCGTGATGTTGTCCGACTGAAATCTGATGAACCTGACCGCAGCTAGCTGAGGCCAAGCCTGAAGAGCATTGAATATCGCTCTTAGTTCCAGAATGTTTATCGGAAGGAGTGTCTCCTCCTGAGTCCACAAGCCCTGAGCCTTCAGGGAGTTCCAGACTGCACCCCAGCCCAGAAGGCTGGCATCTGTCGTTACTATTGTCCAATCTGGCCTGCGGAAGGTCATACCCTTGGACAGATGGACCCGAGATAACCACCAGAGAAGAGAATCCCTGGTCTCTTGATCCAGATTTAGTAGAGGGGACAAATCTGTGTAATCCCCATTCCACTGACTGAGCATGCAGAGTTGCGGCGGTCTGAGATGTAGGCGGGCAAACGGCACTATGTCTATTGCCGCTACCATTAAGCCGATTACTTCCATAGACTGAGCCACTGAAGGGCGAGAAGTAGAATAAAGAACACGGCAGGAATTTAGAAGTTTTGACAACTTGGCCTCTGTCAGGTAAATCTTCATTTCTACAGAATCTATCAGAGTTCCTAGGAAGGAAACTCTAGTGAGAGGGGATAGAGAACTTTTTTCTTCGTTCAATTTCCACCCATGCAACCTCAGAAATGCCAGAACAATGTCTGTGTGAGACCTGGCAACTTGAAAAGTCCACGCCTGTATCAGAATGTCGTCTGAGTAAGGGGATACTGCTATAGCCCGCTGCCTTAGGACCGCTAGAAGGGACCCTAGAATCTTTGTAAAGATTCTTGGTGCCATGGCCAACCCGAAGGGAAGAGCCACAAACTGGTAGTGCCTGTATTGACCCTCCTGGATCATAGGAAGGATGGTTCGAATAGTCTCCATCTTGAAGGATGGGACTCTGAGAAATTTGTTTAAGATCTTGAGATCTAAGATTGGTCTGAATGTTCCCTCTTTCTTGTGAACAACAAACAGATTTGAATAAAAGCCCTGTTCCTGTTCCTCCTGCGGAACTGGGTGGATCACTCCCATAACTAGGAGGTCTTGAACACAATGTAAGAATGCTTCTCTCTTTATCTGGTTTGCAGATAAAAGTGAGAGATGAAATCTCCCTTTTGGGGGAGAGGTTTTGAATTCCAGAAGATAACCCTTGGACATAATATCCAATGCCCAGGGATCCTGGACATCTCTTGCCCAAGCCTGGGCGAAGAGAGAGAGTCTGCCCCCCTATTAGATCCGTTTCCGGATCGGGGGCTGCTCCTTCATGCTGTCTTAGAGGCAGCAGCAGGCTTCTTGGCCTGTTTCCCCTTGTTCCAAGCCTGGTTAGGTCTCCAGACCGGCTTAGACGTGTTGTTTTGTGTTAGAGGAAGTTGAAGCTGCGCCACTCTTGAAGTTTCGAAAGGGCCGAAAACTAGACTGTTTGGTCCTTAATTTGTTGGACCTGTCTTGAGGAAGGGCGTGACCTTTTCCTCCAGTGATGTCAGAAATGATCTCCTTCAGTCCTT